>NC_079346.1:9604059-9709304 GCF_029582105.1 Oenanthe melanoleuca
TAGCCAACTGTCTATCATTTTTCTCACTACGTAAGCTCTTATTTTTACTATTATACCTGACTAAACTCTACAAGTTGTAGGTTTTTCCCCACCCTGATCTCACTTGAATGATGTCAGAAAGGGAGGTAGGGAGACAAATAAAGAAATGTGGTAAATTACAAAGCTGGAACCAGCACATCCAAGAAATAAATATAATAAGTAGATACAGTGCCAAGGCTGGATACAGCAGCTGAGGAAAAATGGGAAATGTAAAACTTTCTTGGCAAGGGCACATGGATTCATCCAGCTGAAAGAGGCACATTCTGGCCCACACCATTGTAAGCAATAATTGATGTCTCCCTTGAGAAAATACAGATGTTTGTAATTTTTTTGATTTTTTTTTTTGACTGCTCAAATGAAATAACCTTGTTGTCTTGAAAAATTCCTCTAGGACTTGGTATTGCAAATGTTACTTCTGTACAAATTGTAAACTGCTGATTCAAACCAAACACACAATTACATACGGGACAGTTTTGAAATGCATTCTAATAATAAAAATGTACTTGAAGATTGACTGATGTTAATGAATTAAAAATTCATTCAGACTAGATAAGATGCAATTAATAATAACAATAATAAAGAGACTGCAATCAGATCTTTTTCTTGTCTGCAAGTGTCCTCATCTTCGTCATCTATTTCAGAATTTTCTTTGCAGAAATGATACACATGAATGCTGCAAAAATATTTTAATTCTCTTATTTTAATTGAGCTGATACATCAGTAACTTGTCTTTTAATCAGATATTGCTGATTTACAGGAGTGCAAGTGGTTGAAGAATACAGTCATCACATTCTTAGAGAGGCTTACTGAATTTGGCACCAAGTCCTGGCAACTCTCATGATCTCTGCCAGAGAAATACTTTGAGTGAAAAGGCCCAATTCTCCTCTGCTTTATTTACATAAAGCAAATGGTAACTGTCGACTTCAGCCCTTCTGATTTTCACATCTTCTTGGGGAAATGGACAGCTGTGTGCTGGGAAAATACTTCAATATTCAGGTGAAAAAATTTGAGTGCTCAAACACATTTTATTACACAAGTTTTCAGTTTTCATATTTAATCTTTCTCTACATTAACCAGAAGCCTGATTTGATTGTTCTTCTCTTTTTTCCCTTCTGGCTTACAAGTGTGTAGTCAGCCTCCTGGCTGAAAGTCAGCCTTCAGCTTTTGTCTAGCTCTAGGAAAGATGATGAATTGGGAGAATTTAAAATACTTCTTCACAGAAGGGCCCAAGAGTCACCACTCCATCTGTCAAGCTCAGAACTGAACCCCAGGGCAGTTGCTGGTGACAAGTGTCAAATCTGCTGTCAATCTGCTGGCTTTGTTGAGCACTCACAACTCACAGTAGCAAAAATCCAGCCCAGGATTTCAAAAATGTCCATCATTAACCTAGAACCCTTAAAGAAGGGTTAACCTCTGAGTCCCTGGAGATGAAAGACATCTCCTACAGATCAGAGCATGACCAACAAGAATAACAACATATCCCTTCCTGTATGGGATCATCACCCAGCACTGAAAGCACACACTCTTCTACAAATAGATTCTAGTCCTTTCTTTGAAGAGGCCCTTAGCAGGGTAAGGTGTCAGGGAATTATCCAGGTAGCTTATAAGAGCTTTGTGTAATCTTCTTTAGGTATTCCATGTTCTCTTTTACTTGCAGAAAGCAGCTTCTGAACAACAAGGGGACAGGAGGATGCAGGTGGGCAGAGGTGGTTTTTCACAACACCTTTCATTATCTGCTTCAATCAGGTTTCAGTGTTCAATCTTTTTTACCTGAACACTACTCTGACAAGTCCTCAGTGACCACCTTGGTAAACAACTCTGGTTTTTAATTGATCACAGAGTTAAAACTTTTCACAGATTCTCACTTAAATTTACCTGTGTTAAATTCCACAATTTAAGTCTTTGCATACATCACCTGTGTCTCTCTCAGACATCAGCTTCTCCTGGCTTTAGTTTTTTTCCATTCTCAATCATTCACGTCTCAATTTTCCTCCTAAGCCTTGTAGGGTATTAAAATTGGCAATCTAGATGCACTGTAAAAATAAGAACACTCCTTCCTGCTAAGAGGACACATGGTTTATTGTTTTCTAAGCTCTGCTGTGTCAGCTCCTCCAACTAGCAATTATAAAATTGAAGCTGCCAAGGTTGGTAAAAGTCACTTTCTTATTAGCATCTAATTATCTACCAGTAGATCTGGGTCCAGCCTTCAGTGCCATTGAACACATATGATATTGGCTAGGGCAAGCAGGAAAGTTATGATTTCAGTTTTAAGGAGTCTTGTGAATAGAAATGGAGAAAGAGTTGGATAGCACAAGGAAAGCAATTAAAAGCCTAATGCAAACTTTTTGTATTGCCAGAACCCATCCCCTCCAATTCCTTTCACTCCACACGTCATCCATTATGTCTAGCAGACTCAATTTCCATGCATGCTGCAATGTCCCACTGGTGTAAGCCCTGTGAACTGAGAGTGCTCTTTCCTTCATCTGTAAAAGTGCAGTCAGTAAGTTTCAGACTGTTTTCCTAACAATATCTCCCAAAATACCACGCTGACCTGACATAACAGATGTCTGCTCTCTCTGAAGAAGACAGACAATTCAGGAGGTGTGGTTGCTCACACCACAGGTAACTGATCTGTGTGATTCCCTGGCAATGCAAGAAATTTACAAAGGCTCAATGGAAATAATTTACTTGGGAAAGATCTGTTCAGGGTTACTAATTAGACTGTCCACAGAAGGCTTATGTCTCAGGGAAAATACTTGTGTGTTAAAAGACTGCCTTGGGCAGAATATCGTGTGTTTGTCCCTGAGTATGCACTTGGACACCATTAAAGAGGGGGTATTAAGCTGGAGGCCCTTTGGCATGCTCTCAGCACAGTTATTTTTATGACTTTTAAAACTAGGATGATATACTTAAGTATATCAAGTGCTGAGACAGCACACAGAAAACTGCATACACACTGGTTTCTACCAAAGACCTGCATGAGAACAGGCATGGGAGGTCCTTCCTGCTTCCAGCTTCCCCCCAGCCTGATAGAGCAGTGGTTTTCAAATAGGACAAGTGGGACTACCTGGATATCATCACATAAGGGAACAACTCCAAATTCAGAACAAAAATGCAGCAGTTTCATTTACCTCTGGCATGTTTATTCAACCAAATCTAGGAAACCCTGTCTAAGAAACCAGAATGACAGAATGGGGCCCCTCAGCACAAACAGGCTGACAAACTTTGTTAGTAGCTTGAATTGGATGTACTTTCCCCTGGTTGTCCTCCACTGAGGACAATCAGAAAGTAGACAAAAAAATAAAAGCTTCACAAAGCCTGCCTGAGCATCCTACCCATCTGTGTACATGCTCTCATTTTCTTTAAGGTCTATTTCTGTCCCTTATGTGCAGCAACACCCTGTGTTGTTAATGGCTCTGTCCCCTTAGTTCAGGAAAAGAGGGACTAACCCAAAATCCTCTGAAGTTGATTAAAAGTCCTGTAAAGGGACTTTGAACAAAGTCCTTAGCCACTTTCAATTAATTCTTATTGAGTTATACCATGCTGGTGGACCACTGTGGAGCTTTCCTTCATGGATTTAAGACCTTCAGATCATAACTCAAGAATTAAAAGTAAGCATTAAAAAACCTACTATTCAAGTAGATCGTGAACTACCATATAATCATGGAATGGTTTGGGTTGGAAAGGACCTTACAGCTCACCTAATTCCAGCCCCCCTGACATGGGCAGGGATGTCTTTCACAAGATCCAGTTGCTCAGTGCCCCACCCAACCTGGCTTAGAACACTTCCGGGGATTGGGCATCTGCAGATTCTCTGGGCAACCTGTGCCAGTGCTTCACTGCCCTTTCAGTAATGAATTTCTTCCTAACATCTAATCTAAACTTGCCCTCTTTCACATTTCCCTTGTCTTCTCATTATCTACCTGTATTAAAAAAGTCTCTCTCCCTCCTTTTTGTAAGCTTCTTTAAGGTAGTGAAAGGCCACAATGGGGTCTCCTTGGAGGCTTGTCCAGGCTGAACAAGCCCAGCTCTCTCAGTTGTTTCCACAGGAGAGGTGACCAAGCCCTCCAAGCAACTTTGTGGATGGACCCTTCTGGACCTGCTCCATCAGGCCCATGTCCTTCTCATGTTGTGGGTCCTAGAAATGGACACTCCAGGTAGGGTGTCCCCAGGGTGGAGTAGAGGGCAGAATCACCTCTCCCTGCCTGCTGGCCACGCTGCTCCTGAGGCAGCCCAGGGTGCTCGTGGTCTCCTGGGCTGCGAGTGAGCCGTGGCAATGGGTAAATCAGGGTATGTTGCTTCAAAGGACAGTGCAGAGTTCTCAAAACTGTGTTTTACTGACTTGGATACTTTCACATGAAGCAATGGTTTCTCAGTGTGTGGAGAACTCAGTCGTTTAACAAACAGGGTTGTTTTCTGTTATAAGTAATAGCTAGTGACTGTTAGGACCATTTTTTCCTATCACCAATGGACTCAAGACACGCAGTTTGGATCCAATTCCAAACAATCCCCAAATTCAGGGAGCTTGGATCTAAGATTTGATTTCAATTCAACCCCTTCTTTTTTATTTATTTATGTTTTGGCCTATCTTTAAGCATAACTAGGGCCAGAATAACTATTTCCAGGATCCAATTCAAAAGGAAGCCCTCAAGCTGCTAAGAAAGGGGCTTGCCATTAAATTACATCCTCATCTTCCAATTTTACTGCTGAATAAAATCTGGACAGCTGTTAGCAGCTTTTTCAGAGTCTTGATTTGTAGAGTTACAAACTGAACAACATGTAGCTCGTACATGACTTATATCTGAATGCTTGTCAGACATGGTTCTTATTCAATACAGTTAGCCATCAAAAACTGGAGAGAGGTCTTCCTTCGTCAGCATGAGGAAACTTGTTTTGCTTTTCTGAATTTGTTGCATTAAAAAAACTGGCCAGCAATTGCAGAAACTTAACTCTCCAAGGATGGTGAAAATAATCTACTTATTACTTTGTAATTATCGGAAAGTTTTGGATGAAAATGCCTGGAGTCCTCCGTCCACATTTCATCCTGGCTGACAAAGCTGGCAGATGATCCAGCACCAAGAACAAAAGAGGAGGAAATTATTTGGAAACATGCTAAATCTAGAAGACAATCCTTTGAAACTGCAAAGGAGCCTATGATTAAGTGATCATTCAGAGTATTTGTGATAGATTCAGAATAGAAGAAGGGAACAAAAAGCCAAGTCATTTGGGACTTGGGGCTGAACTGAACCCAGAGTAGGGAATTGTCCTCAGCCTGAGGGTGCCTTAGCAAATTTGGAGCTCTGAGGGCAAAGGGGAATAGGAAAGCCAAATATATAAAAGTTCCACTTTTCAAAGAGAAACAGGGGATTTAATCTTACTTTTTTAATTACCTCTAGTTTATATCTTTGCTCTCTGGATTAAGGCCTCAGAACCACTGACCAGTACAACAACACAGGGGATCACATTACTCATGTCCCACAGTAACCTACTGAGAGCAGTATGTAGGTCTCTTGGAGGTGAACTTAAAAGTTCAAGGTTTCAAGACCTTGATTCTAGAAAAGTCCTAGATCATATCCTGAGATTCACAGAGGAGGGATGAAATCTTCCCTTTCTCTCCACTCCTGGATGAGTTACACCTTTGCTCTCCATTTCTTCTCTTTCAGGTGACAGGGACAGCAACTCGTAAAGCAAGGAGCATGGTAAGTAATAATCTGGAATCTCCAGCTCCAGAGGCTGGGGTAGGATGCACAACATCCTTAGGAATGTTAAGAACCAGATATTCATGCATACACAGCAGCACATAGTACACTATCTCATTCAAAGAAATGTTCACACTTCTTTGCAAGCAATTTAGACATCTTATTAAATGAATTCAAATTGTTGCTAAATTATGAATAAGCTGAGAGTAATTTAAGATTCTCAGAAATCTCAGTTGAAAATAAAACCTAATTTCTTTCCCTAACTTACTTTTCTACTTCAGTAATAACTGAACCAGGGTTAAAAATACCATTTACCCTAAAGGATTAAGTGACTTATTTTTTTGAATAAGAAAATAAATTAAAAATCTATCATTTCAGAATTTAATTGGCTGGTGTCTCCCTATGACAAAGTAGAAACACATTCATGACATGACATTCATTTGCCTTTAAACCAGTCACCAGTGCCGTGGAATATGGATCTCATTGAGCAGGGTGGAAAACAACCCAAGTGTTCTTTGGAAAGAATAATTTTGTTACAGTTCAGGTTTTCAAAAAGGCCTGAAATCTGATGATTTCCGAGCAACAGGGCACTAAAGCATTTCCCTCCAGGGAACTAACTTTTGTTTAGGGACATTCCAGGAAAACAGTCTGGACAGATATATTTTGTTGGCTGTAGCTTTTTTGCAGACTTGGTTCTGAATGCCATTAATTAACTGAAGAGGCCCCAAAAGAGAGCCTATTGCACATGAAAGCAGCAGCACACCAGAAGACTCAGAGCTCCATGGTGAAACTGCTTTTCTATCCTGTTCTGTTTTGCACCTTCTGTATCCACCAAATTTCACTGCTGAACAGGGCAAGAGACCTTTCCTAAATGAAATCAAACCTTGCATTTTGCTCTATTTTTGCTTCCTACTCAACCACACTGAGTCAACCACCTTGGTGTAGGCTTTGGTGACCACATCCATCATAGGAACTTCCTTCTACTCACAACACTTGTTTCCCAGAGGTTGTCTGCATGGGATAGCAAACAGTGCCTCAGACTTATTTCAGACCCAAATGACCCTTCCAGAGAACATGCCAAGCTTTCTGCACCTCACAATTGAAAAGGGCCCTGGAGGCTGCAGCATCGTTTCTTGCTTTTCAGTTTAACCAAACCAAAATACCAGGACTCAAGCTAAGTAGTTTCTTCTTTGCAGCCATTTAACCCAGTTACTGTGCATAAGATGCTGATGCTGCTTATCTCTTCTATAGTTTCACATTTCCTTCCCTATTTCTTTGGAACTCTAAGCACACAGCAACCAGTCACGAAGCCACTTTATGCAGATGCAGATTACCAGTCCCAAGGGGACACCCCAGAAACAAAAGCAAAAACCCCAACAAGTAAAAAAAGTAAACCCAAAACCTGTACTGTTGATCACAACCAAAACTCACTACCCTTTTAAAATACAAGTATCTTACTTCAAAATGTGTTAGTGAGCTGATCCTAACTCATCATTAGCTGATTTATGGGCTGCATCTGCTCCAGCAGACCAAGAGCAAGTTTGAAAATACCAGTGTACACCAGGTTCCTGCTTTCCCCAGGCTGTGCTTGGTTTCACATGGTGGCAGTTTCTCTTTGACCAGGCAGCACAATGGGCTCTCTGTACAGCCAATGCACTTGGTTTTTCTGGAAATCACCATGTCTCCAAGAATTTGGGGGGAAAAAAAGAGCAACAGCTGAAATCCAGATGACTTGCGTATTTTGCTAACAAAGAAAGATTGTTGGAGGCTAAATGAGACTGAACCTTCCTAGAAAGAGCTCTGAACAAATAAGTACTGCATGGTTAAGTGCTAGATTAGGACTCAAATGAGGATTTCTGCATAGATCATAAATCAAACCTCACAGTGCAGGGAGTTCACAGAAAAGCAAAGCAGATGTGCAATCTCAGCCTAAGTGTTCTGTTATTTTCCTTCTAAGATAAGGTGTTTCTGGTTTAAGGGATAGAGTAAAATTTGGAGTTATCCTTAAGATCTTGCCAGCTTTAAGAAGGGCAGTGAGCAGGAAAATGAGGGATAAGAGCTTAGATTCACCCATTTTATTGGCAGCAGCCACTTCTTAATCATAGTCTGCAGCCCCAACCTCCACTTGCTCTGGGCAGTCCAGATGAATTCCACCCGTGCATATTTGCCTGAATTTCATGCACCTAACACCAACATCAACCCTGAATGCACAGCCATGTGAGAGGGGTGCAGCTCTGACCTGGAGCAGGTTGAAATCCACAGCAGAGGCACATGCCTGGTGTCAGGGGATGATGCAAAAAGAGCTGTAGCCGAAGGCTGCACCCAGGGAATATGCATTAGACCTCACCCACAAGCACATTTCTTGGCAGTCTGGGCATAACAACTAAAGTTAAAAGAGCTCATCAGCCATCCTTTTTTTGCCTAGGTAATAGGAGCAAGAATTCCCAGTCTGCAGAAAACTATTGTTTCTTAGAGAATAGTATGTAAATAAAGCTAAAGGTGAACAGGGAAATACATACATATATATATGTATATATAAATATAAGGTTATAGATGTAAATATATAGGTATGTGAGCTGTGTGCTTGGGGGTTTTTTAACAAGATTTAATTACACAAACCCAGCACCACAGTCTGTACATTAGACTTCAGTCTCTCAAATCACAGACCTCTGATACGAAGCAAACATGACATGTCTCCTAGTTCCAGCAGTCCCAAGTTCTCCTCATTAGGCTTTCAGACTCAAGAGGGCATGTTTGTCCCACATACTTCAGCAGATCTCCTTTCCAGCTGCCAGAGAACAGTGCTGGGGCCAGGTACCAGTGCAGCCCCAGTGAATACTGCCTTCAGATATGCACTTGCTGGACTAGATATGGAAAACATGAGCTTTCTGTAGTGTTCACCCATAAATAAGTGGGAGAGTTTCAAACCTGGTCACCTGGTGCATAAACAAAAAAAAATGGGTCCCATGGACCCTTTTCTCAGGAGGCCTGTGTGCAGGGAATTCCTGGAACCCAGCACCTTTTGAGCAATCAAGATTTTGGGAATGTCCTCAGCCAGATGTTCCTTCTACTCATGAACTCCAAAAGAGATCTTGTGTCCTTTCTCCTTAGACCACATCAGTGAATAGGGAAGTAAAAGCATTTGTCCTCAGCTGATGTCCTTTTCACAGGGCCCCTTCATTCCCTGGCAAGTGAAATCCAGCTGCAAACGTGCCACAGCCCCTGCTGAGGGAAGGGGTTTATGAGCACAGGCACAGCCCTGCTGTAATGTGGTAATCCATCACCGAGCCAGCCCAGGATGTGGGCACAGCTCACCCAACTTCCAGCCAAAGTTCTTCTGCATGGAGTGTCAAACTGCACTGTAAAAATTACAGCTCCTCAGTTTGGGGCTGTAACTGCCATGCCAGAGCTTTGAACTAACCTGTCTATAGAGTGAGAAACACACCATCAGTGTTCTGCCATAAAAACTGGGCTCAAATAACTTCTCTAGTGACAAGGAAGACCTTTGGGGGCAAGAGCTGGCATGGGTTTCAGCCCAGCAAGGTGCTACTGAGCTGCCTTCATAAGGACACCCTCCTGTGTCATCTGCACCCCTTGGCCTGTTTCATCTCACAACATACTCCTGCCTCTCTGCCCAACACAGATTCTGCCCCAGAGGATCACCACTTTGTGTCTTGAAGCAGAGATCTTAGGAGATGCTGAGAAAGAAAACTGAACAGTTGAAGACTGTATGACATATTTATTCACAAAGTAGCCAAATTAACCTTTCCTGTCCTAAGGAGCACATGCCCTTGCTTGAAACACTGTAATTTGTTCCACATGGCAGTCAGAAAAGTAAACACAGATATATAAATAGGTAAAAATCACATGCTTTAAAACAAGAGTTTGAAAATCCATCCATAGAGCCCCTACAGCAATGGGGTTTCCATTCTTTTTTTTTTACGTTTTGTTTGTTTTCTCCAAATAGCCACATATGTGGCTGCAACATTTCTGTGGAGACAAATACATCTTTATTTTAGTTGCTGGAGTCCTCTCAAAAATGTGCCTATAAATCCTGCGGGAACGAGGAGGAGCCACAATGGAAAGAGTGATGGACGCGCGGCGCTGCCGCGGCTCCGCTGCCGTGACTGCTCCTCCCTGGCCCCTGCACGCCCGTGTGCCACCAGCCCTTAAACATACATTTTGAACTGTCATGTCCAATATACTGGGCCCTGGTGGATAGTTAAAGGCAGCAGAAAAGAAAGAGAGAAGCATGGAAATAGGATGTGAAAAGAGTCACTTTCTAAACAAGAGAATGGGAGCTGTTGTTGAACATGGTGCCTGGTGCCCAGTATATTCCGCTGGCTTTGAGGAGATAAAGGATTTTGTAACACAGCCTTTATGAGCTTGCTTAGCTGTACACTCTGAATGAAGAACCAACAGTATTTGGAGACTCTCCTTGCTCCTTTTCCTTTGTGTTCTCAAGACCAGAATATTCTCCAGCAATGCAATTTCCAGCTGACCTATCCTGAGGCCAAATGGAAACAAAAGAGAGAGATTAATGGCCCAGAAAACTTTGAAGAGAACAATAGCACAATCTTGGGATGAACTAGAACACATGAAATGTAATAATCTTGGAGAGGGGAAGGCAGTTCTGCAAAGAGAAACCTTTTCCACGGCTTATTTAACAATGAGCGTAAAATGAAAACGTGCCTGACTGTTTTGATTTAAAATCTGCTGGCTATAAACAATGATTTTGAAATAACATGAGTCAATATTATTTTTCTTAAAATGTGACACAAGGTCTAAAAGCCAAGTTCTCCTCTGGGTGAGGCTGATACCAGTGTGATCAAAAGCAGAATTCATATTGATTGCATTTGGCACCTAGTGATGGTCACATATGAGACACGGGCAAGAAGAAAAACTCCATGAATGAATGGGTTTGATCTAAAAACAGTAACTGGTTGTTCCAAGAGGAAATGTGCTTTTATTATCAGTACAGAATGACTACATGATAAATAAATCATTTGTATTGCAACTGAAATATTACTCCATTATACATCAAGGATGTGCAAAACTTTTCCACTTTTTTTTTGTTTGTTTCATTTTTATGGTTTTTTTCCAGCTTGTTAAGTAGCTCTCCAAGGACCTATGAACTAGCAACTAGAGGTTAAAAAAAAGCAAAACAAAAATATCCTAAGCAGCATTCATATTATACAGAAATCTATCCAAACCACAATAAAACATACAAAGAACTCTAAAGCCAATCAGCTTAAATTGTCTTTCAGTCTCTGCCTTCTATTGCCTTACTCAAAATTCAGTCTTACAAAGAATCTATGCAGAAAGACAATCTGTTCAGAAGGCAACCAAAATCTAAGCTCAGGCTATCCAAGAAATCAAACATTTTCAAGAGCCTGGCAAGTGCTTTCATGACCTCTGGAAGCTGTCATGCACAGCTTTTTGTGCCATTGCATCCTGATGGCAGATCACTTGGTGCCACTTAATCATCTATGACACATAGCTCCTCTGGTATCTCTCACAAGATCTTCTCATGTGGCTTCTCTGACATCTTTTCAGAGATGCCACGGATTTGCCTTTCTTTCTTGCTTTCTTAGAGCTGCTTTTCTCTGACACAAGTAGAAAGACAACAAATTGATATCCCTCTGTCCAGCACAGCTGGAATCTACCAAGCAGGAGAATGAGGCCTGACACAAAGATCCTAAGTTACATTGCTTCAGGAAAACATGTTTAAAAACAGTATATGGGAGGTTGTAGGCAAAAATATTCTAGCATGGACAGTTATACTAAATGTGCAGCAAGGAGAGAAAATCCTGAAGTGATTTTAAGTTCAGATTTAAAATACTCCTGAAAAGAGTTATCCTTTCACTGCTCCTGTTGTATTTGCATGGTGGAGGGAAGACATTTATGTAGTTTCCTACCAGCCTTGTGTCCATGCTGAGAGACTCAAACTGCCCCTCGGAGCCTTTAAGGAATCAGTGGGTTGGACAGATAAACTATCTTTAAGAACTCACTAAGAACAGTGAGCTCCCAAACACAACTTCATTTCTACCATGTTGTCCTGGAGAGCCCTTTGTAGTCAACATAACAAAGCTGACTAGCAGATGAAACAAAAGGAGCACAATCATTATGTATTTCCAGGAGAAATCAGATGATCTGGTATCATCAGTGACATATATGCTTTGCCCAGCTGTAAAGGATTTAGAAAATTCCAAAGTGTCCCAGTTGCATCTGCTATTATTTTGATGACCTACTTCCTATTACCAAGCAAAGATGTAAAGTGGATGAAAACAAAGAGGAACTCTCTATGTGTCACAGGCAGAAAATGTAATTTCATTGTTTTCCCTTTTTATAATCCAGATTAGGTCTCGTGGCTTTTTTTCCTTCCTATGCAAGAAAAAGAGGATCATATTTCCCTTCATGCATCCCAAAATACTTCCACATGCACCATCAGGAACTATACACAAAAAAATGAAAAACAAGTGGACAAAAATTTACCCACCTTGTCAGAGGTGCACAAACAAAACTAACATGAACATGTACAAACATCTTGAATGCTTAAACATTCTCCTTACACAGGTATGCACTACATATAATAGACAGTGTGGAGTGACCTGTCCTCTGAAGAATGAGCAAGCAGAGACAGAAGCAAAGGAAATATCAGAAATGTTAGAAATGTATCCTGCATCTGTCAGCACCACCAAAAGCAGAGATTGTTAACCCGTGTTGGAAGTCAGCTGCATGGCAGGGCTGGAAAACATGGGTTGGGAAAGAATCTACTCTGCAGCTGAAACCAATGTTCCAGTTGACAATATTTCTAATACTGGGAAATACTTATTTATTAATATATAAATTAATTAAATAATAAAAATATGAACTTAAAACAAATAAATTAAACTTAATTAATTAAACTAAATTAAAAATATGTAGTAATTATAAATTCTATTAATTAAATACATATAAATAAATTTCTTAAATATTTATTTATTTATTAATAGTTGGGTAAGTTGCACAGTATGGATGAGCAGACAGCCCTCCTTTTACTTCAACACTTTTAAAGGATGGACAATATTTTCTCTGTAGTACAACCTTTAAGGCTCACAAATTTCATACATTCACTTCAAACACAGGGGAGTTCATTTCATCCTCCTGTGTTACTTTTAAAACAGATTGTTCATAAAACTGTCCTTTGCAACCATCTCTTCTTTTTAAGGAGGAAAATGTAATGAAGTTTATTCCACAGCAAATTGAGATTTAACTCTGCAATGGATTCAGACTAAAGAGCAGCAGAAACACATCACTTAAGAAGGATAAGAGAACATGGGGAGTAACACAGCTGTAGTTTCTTTCCTCTTTCTCCATTTCTCATTTATACCTTGCTTGTTTGAATAGGTCCCAGGGATGAAGCCTCCTTGTGGAAAGATTTTACACTTTTCATACATCCCACTGTTCATGCAGAGCAAATGGAGCAGAGACAGAAAGCAACATCTGGGTTCCTTCAGCTCTCAAATCCCTGCCCAGTCAGTGTGCTCACTTCATTAGCCCAGGACACATCAAAAAAGAAGCACCTTTCACCAGCAACTGCATTTGAGCAGCAGCAAACCACAGAGCCAGCTGCAACCCCTGACAATGCAGCCCTGGGCACTGGCTGTGCTTTCAGGGTCTGGCACTAGTGGCAGCAAGTAAAAAGAAGCTGAATAACAGCAGACAGAGATCACTGTGCAGTTTTGCAGGTACAGATGCAGCATTTTGCCCAAAACACCCCAGGGAGCTGCTGAGGCAGGAGCCAGCACTGACATTTCCTTGTGGCTTTGGTGAGGGTGGAGTTGTGACCATTAAATGGGCACTGCTTCAGTGCATGCCATGCTGGAAGGTAAGGCTGGAAGGGAAAGAGATGGAGGTGGGAACAGGAATCCTTTTACAGTATTTGGGGGGTGGACTTGATATTTACACTTTAGAAGAATTTAACCAGTACAAACTTGACATCTAGGCAAACCCCTTGTCTGGCCTGGGGACTGTACCTGGGGACTGTTCCCTGGGATGCAGAATGTTCCAGCCCCATCCTGAGCACTGTGCAAAAGGGCCTCAACTCAACCAACAAACACTGGACATGAGCAGACATGAAGCCTCAGCAGCACCCAGATCTTCAGGAGAGAACTTTCAAACAGCACTATGTGGTTACCTCAACATACTTGGCATGAGAAGGAACTGGAGCTTCAGGTGTCTGGTGGTTTTGGAGAAACACATAAGGCCCTATTTAACCAAATACCTTTTTCTTTTTTTAATTTTTCATTTAAAAACATTTTTTCCCCTGTTTGGGAATGTTATGCCTGGAATGTACAGATTCCATTAATTTGTTCTCTTTTCTATTCCTTGAAATTTCTCCTCCAGCTGCTTTCTCCAACAGTGGACTTTGCAGATCAGCTTTCTCTCCATATGCCTGGTTTTCTCTGTGAGTAAATTTATCTTCTGGCATTCTGTTTAGCAGAGATGCATGGTCCTTTCAACATCCACAGCAATACACACTAAAACAATTAAACCTGTTTCTTTTCCAACCTTTTTCTGTACACTAAACTTGATAATTGATGCATTTACATGCTTGAAGATAATCTCATCCATGTTGGATCTGAATCTCCTGTCCATGTGTGAAAAAAGCAATAAAGTTCAGTGAAGATAGAACACTTGGCCAGAGCCAGAAGTTCTGCCTCTTTCATTCTATTCTAGCACAGAAAGCAGAAATAAAGGAGCACTGACAAGTACATTGGAAATCCTGGCTGCTTTGGAACGTGTGTTCCCTCCTCATTTCTTTATAGCACTTTGGCTTGCTCTGTCATGTGAGCAGTGTCAAAGAGAGCCAGATTCTCCTTACTTGGACATTGATGGTCTATGTGCCAGCATTGATCCAACTGCCTTTATGGCCCAAGAGGAACATTTTAATCTTTTTTTGTCCCCTTAAGCATCTTAAAGTTATAGGATAGACTGATATAGAGCCCTAACATTTATATATGCCTTCACTCAAATCTTCCTTTTCTGAGGCTGCCACAAAGTTTGAACACAATCCCAGCCAACTGTTTCCACATCCAAACATCCCACCCTTCTCTTACGTTTATACCACTTGCCCTGCTTACTTTGACTTTCTCCTGGCTGATATCCCAGAATATCCTTTGCCTCTGGCAAGATAATTGCACAAGTGTAAAATACTGTCACCACAAAACTTAGTTATAATATATGCTGTTCTCAATACACCCAAGGGGTTGGAAGCCTGTGGGAGAGAAGTGTTAGTTCCTGAAGAGTTAATTATCATTCAGAAATCCAGGACAGTCCCTCCCCACTTAGGGTTTAGGATTTTTTAAACCCAGGGTAAAACATTCAGGTTTTATCTGCCAAGAGAGAAATAGTGAGTGGGGGTAAAGGGGGTGGGTTTTTGTCCACAAATTAAAAACTTTAAAAAAAGTACTTTTAAGCCATGTGGGCATTTTCACACCTTTTATTTTGTTCAGTACTTAGTCATCTGCTGAACAGCAAATGGAAAATTTTAAGCTGCTGTCTTAAAGTACTTGATCTACTTTCACTACACTTTTCTTAACTGTGCCCTTAATAGAATGAATGTTACCAGCCAAATGCCAGTCAATGACACAGCAGAGACTCAAACCTCAGGTCAGTGACCTTTCATGGGCGCCATGAAAAAATTCAGCCTTCTTTCCAAAATTAGAGGCTGAGGATGATGACAGACGACACAGCCATGCTGGCAGGGCAGCATTTGAGTGCTGAAGTGTCAATGCTTCATGGAGGCAGTACCTTACTGCCAGCTACTCACCTCTTTGCTGGGTAGCAGCAGCCAGTTCCTGCTATTTTGGTATCTCACAGGGGCCAGGGACCCACCTCATTTCCCAAGTCCTCCTGCTACTCAACATCTCCCACTGTCCTTTCTAAAAGTCTCTGTGATAAGGGGCCACTGAATTACCCTCTCTGTCACTTCTGTGCAGGCAATTGCAAAACATCCTTCCCATAGAAGTGTTGCTTACATCAAAAAGGCTATTTATTCCAATTTATGTCCATTTGTGCTGTTTGATTCAGGCCATGTCACACATCTTGGTGACACCAGTATTAGCACACAGTAGTAAATGGATTTTTTGCCTTTACCATTAAAGGCAGACTGTAACCTACTGTTTTCACTTTCACTGTTTTTGTTTTGCATGTGTGCTGGGAAAGAAAATGAAGGGTGGGTCTGTCAGTCAGCAAGGATCCCTGGCACTGGGGAAATTTGAAGGTAGTCCCACAAGGACTGTTTGTGTGATCTTGGGATAGGAAGCCAGACGTAGGCGTAATTACAAGGACAACAGGCAAGGCAAGGTAAAAGTTTCATTCTCCAAGCATTTGTTTCCCTGTGCTCCAGCCCTAGAAATCCACAGAGCTGTCTGTAGGAGGACATAAGGCACCTAGAGCAGCAAGTCCTGGTAGCAGATAATGGGAGGGGAGATTCTTGAGAACAGCCTTTAGCAGCCTCAGGTCTCCTCCCTTGGTCTCAACTCCAGGCATTTGTCTCTCTCATTTAAGAACAGTCTGATCCTGTTCCCACTACGGTTTCCAACTCCACCTATAACCTAGAGGGCATTGTGCCAGGTCTGCCCACAACCTCAAGGATATTTAGGTATTTTGCCTTTATAAATGTGAAGTGAGCTGGATCCTTTGAAAGATCTGGGTCTGAACGTCTCAGATCTTTGTTTGGACTTTAGGATTTACTAGCTCTTCTGATATTCCCCCAAGTTCATAAGCTCTTCAAAATCTTTCTTACCACTCTGTGTGTTTGTGTGTCCCTGCTTTCAGCTCTGTTAGGTATTCTTCAGTGCTGGCCTTCCTCCTTGCACACACATGCACGCTCTGGTATTTAAAGGAAAGGATTTCACTTTCACAGCAGAGTAATTGCATTAAAAAAAACTAAAAAGTGCTTTGCTTCAGCAGAAATCCTTACTTATAAATAAAGAGGAACTTCTTATTCAAACAAAAGGTTAAACAAAGAACAGTGATTGCCACACTGCTCAGCAGCAAAAACACCAATCAAATATGATTGAACTCAGTCCAGGATTATATTGATTATAATCGCTTGGTATTCACTTTGATGAATAAAGAGATTGGATTCTACTCTCAATTACACCACAGGTTTCAGTGAAATCACTTAGAATTCATGCTGTTGTCGCAGGACAGCACACACCCCAAGTCTGTAATTCTTCCCTCCCCAGCTTAGTTCCTCTCACGTCATTCATGGCTGAATCTCCACTGCTGAGGTTTAACAAGTACTCAATGAAAAAGGCCATTCTTCAAATAAACATTCAGGAAAATGTTAATAAAGTTATAAAATGTCCAGCAAGTCAGAAACCCAAGTTTTGTAGTGTGTCAGGAAAGCAAATTTTATTTGGAGCCTGGGAAGGGAAATTACAAAACAATTCCATTAGCTGGTAGAAACCCAAGGAATGGCTTTACACCCAAAATTTTGGTGCCCAAATTCAGAATTGCAAATTACACTAAAGAGTCCAGCATTGCTGACTGCACTGATCTAGGCAATGAAGGAGGAAAATGGAGTTCTAAAAGCCAACTTGCACACAAATCCTAACAACCCTTATTCTTATTTTACTCATCCACATGAGCAACACAGTTGAGGAGAGTATTTCAACAATCTGTGTAATTTTATCTTTCCTGTGTTCTTTGGATATTATGTGTCATCCCTGTTTGCACAAGAGCCAAGTGCCTGATTTTGCTTTCTTTGCCAGCCCTACAGATCATAAATCAGAGAGCACAGCTCATGAATCATGTGCCACTGAACAGCAAATCAAAGTAAAACACCCACTTGGTAGGAGCTGCAGGACTTCCATGGGGCTGGGGCAGCTGAAGTGTCCCCTGAATACATGGGGATAGCAGTAAATGTTCCCTGGTGAGGTCTTGGCCAAGCTGTTCCCAGCCTGCTCCTTTTCCTTGGCCCATTCCAAGCCCAACTCTATTCCCATGCCACATACATGAATTGGACAGTGCAACTTCTGCATCATATCCCTGTAACCCAGTCTGTAAATACTCTGAGCAAGAGGAAAAAAGTCCACAAAACATACAGACTTCTGTGGGTAGCAATTTCTGCTTTCAGTTACATGCAGGTTTCTTTCAAATCTTCTCTATGTGTATATCTAGTGAGCAAACAGCCTAGTCGTAGTCAGTGAGGCACTCCAGAAACATCTTTCTGAAGATGTAACATGGCCCTGAATGCACCACAGCTGCTCATGACACCCAGCCAGCCAGGCTGCTTGTACAAGGACTCCTCAATCCAGGCAAACATGAGCCAAGTCAGTTTGAGCACCAGATCTTTACAATCCCATCACTTCCAATCCCTTCCTTATGCAACTCAGGATGGAGCACCTGCATAGATGCTGTGCCACAGCTGAAAAGAACCATGCAAAATGTATCTAAAAAAAACCCCATATGCAAGGACCACCAGAAATGGGCTAAGGGCTACTTGCTGAGCCCTTCTCAGAGCTGTGTGTGCAATACATCTCTGGATGTGGGTGGGGTGGGGAACATTGCCTGGGCTTTGGGGAAGAACAAGCTTGGAGTGACTCAGTGTTGTTTTTGGCTCTCTGTTTTTAAAGACATGGGGAGGAGAAGCTAACAACATCCCCAGTGAGCTGAGAAAGAACCTACAGTGGAAACTTTCTCATTGCCTGATCTCTATTGTCCTGGGTAGTGCTGAAATACATGAAAGGTCTCTTAGCAAGGTCCCAAGTAGGGGATGATAGGGGAGCAAGAATGATAAAAACCTGGATGCACAGGAACAAAACCATGTGGCAGTGCCTCTTTGTTCACAGAAACACTTACCAAGCAATGAGCTACACACTCTGCTGCATGTGCTGAGCCATCCCTGCATGGGCAGCCTTCTACTTGAGCACAATGACCTCAGGAGAGCAAGGCAACTGTCCCAGCATATCATGGTAAAAACTATTCCTGCTATTCCACCTTGCTCCTCTCCAGACCCCGACTTAAGTAATGGAGGGAAGTTTTAAAGACAGGAATGTGAGTGCTGAGCAGTGCCTGGATATGCACACACCTCCACCATGCTGCTGGGAATAGAGCCCACTTGCCCCAAATTTTCTGATTCCCTCCTCAAACTGCTCTAAGCCACACAGAAGAAAATTAAAACCAATACAATAGAAGACAAAACAAGTGAAATTCCCAGCTAGTGGAGCCCAGTTGAAACTTGGGGAGTTATGCAACAGCCTTACACCCCAAAATTGAATATAAATAGTATCTCCATATATGAAGGCAAGATTATAATCCCAGTAATCTTTAGTAGTATCCATAAAACAGAAAAATCTGCATTTGTGATTCCTTTTCTCCTCCTCCCTGAGGTTCAGAAGAGTTTGGATCTCTGGGCTCAGTTGTGAACTCAGATTAAGAAAGGACTAACATTACCTCACTAGCTGCCCACAGAGGTAAGACACAGATGTGTTGACTGTGACTCTGCCAGGAAAAGCTGCTATTGAAATAATTGTCACTTTGAGGATTTTAATTTTTTTCTTTTTTTTAAGTTTATTACATTCAGAGTCTTGGAGACCAGCTCCTGATAGAAACTCTAGAACAAGAAAAATTCCCAGAACTTCTTCTAAGTTAATGGCATACCTTAAAACCAGGCACAAGAGCAACCTTTGGCCCTCTCTGGACCTTCCCCAAAGTGTAACAAGTGGAGAAAAATACCACAGCAGACTGGTGCTCTGGCCTTCATGGCAGCTCCAGAAAGGACCACACTGTCTAAAGGTCTCTTGGAGTCCCCTTTGCATGCAGCAAACTCTGTTTTTGCCTGACTGACCTCCCCTGCACAGCATGCTGTTAGTAAACACACCATCTCTATCAGCTGCTTCAGCTTCTCTCCTAAATCCAGGGTCCAGGCCTACAGAAACTTGCCATACACTAAATCCCATTGAATTTTTCAGGATATCATGTGGCAGAAACTGCACAGAAGGTCCCCAGCATGGCCAAGACACAGGGGGAGGCCTTGCTGAGTTGAGAGCTGTCCAGTGGATGTGCCAAGAAGTTGTACCCCCTGTCCACTGGATATCTGCAATGTCAGTCTCATGCCCACCTATCTGTTTGGTGGACTAACACACAGAACTGCAAGACCTAAATTCCAGCTTAGCAGAACCCAGGTCTCCATCTATGTCCCAACTAAACTTTGATGGGAGTTTTGGAAATCAAAGAAAAAGAAAAGCTTGACTTCCTTCCAAAACCCTGGCTTGCAAGTTGCATACCATTAGCACAGACATCTGTCACAAGCTGCTGGGGATTACATTTGGATATTCTTCACCTTGTGTAAGGAGACCACATCTACACACATGAAGTCACTGAACCAAGGTCATTTGTTTCCCCAAAAGCAAATTCATCCAGCTGAGGTGAAGATGTTGTTATGGTGGATTACAGTTAAATGAAAACTGTTTCTTAACCACAGTCCACAATAAGTGAGAGAACTGCAGTTTTTAAAGCACAGGTAAGACCTTTCTAGCTCTAGAAATCAAAACATAATACACTAAAGTGTACACTAATCTTTTGTTTCCTTGTCTCCCTAGAAATAGTATCAGGTTCATCACATTTTCATATCTATACTCTGCACTGCAAAAATCTGCTTTAATACAGATTTTTCCAGGCACTAGATGGCCACATCTGAGATAGATCCCAGGAAATAGGTGGCAGAGAGAAGGATGGACTGGAGGAACTTGGCTCCTGGAAAAGATCAGTGTGGCTTGCAGGATCAGAACAGAAGCAGCTAATGGGAGGGAGTTGAAAAATGGAAGTAAACTCTCAACCTGTGTCTGCATCCACCTTGGTACTCAGTTACAAAGTTTTGCTTTTAACTGGTGATCTATGGTTTATGTCAGAGTAAAAGTAGAGTGTTTACACTTACTCTTTAACTAGTTACCTCAAATACAGAGTGAACACTTCAGGATGCACAGAAAAAAAGTGCTCTTTTATTTCCACTTTCTTTACATTTCTTAAATTTTGGGTTATCTGCCTGCTAGTGAGGAAGAACACTAAGTAGCAGCAAGAACACAGTGCCTTCCCACAACAGTATTCTGAAAATGACACTTGTAAACAGTTCCATCAAGCAGAGAACGATAATGCAATTTGGCAGAAAGAATCTTAGAAGCCAAGTTACACAGAGAAATTATAGTTAAAATTACATTAATCAAAACCAGTTAGGAAAAGATGAGAGGAAGACTCTGGCAGAACACATGTGGGATGTTACCAATTAAACTTGTTTTTCTTCCTAAAAGGCTACAGCATTCTTTTTAATTAGCCTCTGTCATTGTAATTCTAACAATAACCCACGGCACAATTACTATTTGAGCTACTTGAAAACTTAAAGCATGTGCCCAGTTTCTTTAAAAGACTCCTCTGTGGACATCCAATGGGGCTGGGTAGAGAGAAATAAACTGTTTCCTTTTTCATTTCTGGAGCTAAGTTATATTACAAGATTTATTCAAATGCTGAGAAGCCATTCTGGGAATAGAAAAAAATGATCTGTAACAAATAAATCAACTAGCTAAGAGTCAGAAATAAGCAGAAAGACATTTCTTTCCAGATTTAACTTTAATGATCTCTGTGGAGTAACACACTGGTATTTGTGAACCACCACAGAGTTCTGCACATATTCCTGCATCTCATGAGCTCACAGCAGGCACACACTGCATTTCTCCTGCTCCTGCTGCTGCCATTGGCACTGAAGGAGTTAATGCCTGTGGGTTGCAATGCTAACCCCAGTTTGGCTAATCCCCTGGCATTACTACACTTTGCAAAATACATGCTTGGCTGAAATGAGATTAGAAAACCTAATGGCATTAACAAAAGCCTGACCTATAAAAACTACTTAAACCATAGAAACCCTACATTTTTCAGGTTCTCTGCTCTAAAACACAGATTCTCCACTTCTCTCTGCTGATACAAGTTCAACCCTAGAATACTTCAGACCTTCCACCCTCAACATAAAAATCTGACTCTTACAAAGATGGGTCATGATTAAGTTACTTTTCTCTGACTGAATTTGTACTAGATTCTGATCTTCAAAATTTTTTTCTTCCCCCCCCACCAAGGACACATCTCTTCATCTGCATCTGTACTGTGAGTTACAGAAGATAGTTAGGGATGACAGGAAAGGTGAGAGTTGGATAAAAGTTGCACAGTGTGAAAAATCTCAGTTCAAAGACAACTGATTAGACCTGCTCTAGAAACACATATTAAAACCATTATAGACTAAACTCATAGAATTCACCTGTTGTTATCAATAGGCTGATCTCTATCTTGATTCTGACCCATTTGCTATGCTGAAATATCTTACATGGGATAAAAATCTGCAATATATTCAAGCTATTTCTTTTCTGTGGAAATGTGTTACTGCTAAAAGGGTCACTGAACTCTTCATATCCTTGCTAGAAAACAGAAGGCATGGCCAGAAGATGAATCTTTCCAGCTTTTTCAGTGCTTTTCCTGCAGCAGCTCATATAAATGGATAGTTTCCCCTCAGACAATGTGATTCTCTGAAACTGAGTCAAGATGTAGAGAAGGGTTTTGCAGTCATCTCTGTATTATCACTGTTCATAGTGATGGCCTTTTCTCCAAAGCTGTGAAATAGCCAGTCCCTATCTGGCCACTTTTGACTTCTTTCTATTGTTACAGGAGGACAAGATAGAGCAAGGTCATGAGTCAGGAGAGCTGAAATGGTGGAAATTATTTGTGCCAGCCCAAATATATCCCCTCCATCAACTGGTGAGATGTTCCCCCAACACACAGCACAGGATAAAAGTAAAACAAACACTTTGAGATACAGTGAAACACATTGAAAGACTGAGAGAAGGATTCAACAGTTATACAGACATTGAGAAAAATATTCACTGTGATATTAAGTAGGATGTGAGGTATCTACCTTCAGGCTCCAGGATACCAGCCAAACATTAACTGCTGGGAATTCAGAGGAAAGTGCCTCTTTCCTCTGAATCAAGTAATGATATCATATAATTATTTAATAGGATTTTACACCATGCTTTGAAGCATCTGTTAAAGTACTGGATGGAATACCTGGCTTGACCAGCTAATGTTTAAAAGGGTGAAAATACTCATATTTTGCCCTACAAAAGAAAATCATACGACTCATAACAAAGACTATATCAACCACACTTTACAGCTTCACATATTCTTGTCATGTGCAGTTTCCATTAGAGGCTAAGAGGTATTTTAAAAGCCTCTCAGCTCTTTTACAGAATAGAGGTTTAAAATAGCCCAGCATAAGACATGTGGTATGCTGGCAAACACTGCATATGTTGGCAGCCAGTCTGAGACCACTGCTGGCAAAAACAGGACACCTGTTGTCAGTATTCTATCAAACACAATCATTTTAGCATTGGGAAAGTTTGGAACAGATCCATAAAAACCTGTCTGATGTCAAGTTAGCATCCCAGCCAAACAGCAACTCAACTGAATTTTCAAAGTGTCATCAATTGACTAATGAAGTGACATGAAAATTTAGATAGGGTCATGGGTGAAACACAGTGCATGTCAGCTTGAAATATTTACTTGTAAAAAATACATGCTAAAAATACTATTTGAAAGGCACACAAGTGTTATAAACAGGTATTTTTAGTGCAAGCCACAATGAATTAAATGGAATGACTAGAAATGCCTGGCAAAGCAGGCAGAAGAATGCTTTGAAAAAATAGCCACGTCAGAGATTGAAGTCACTCCTGTAACTAATCTGGGAACTGATGAACAAACAAGAGGAATGGAATAGCCAGGATTCCACCAGCTAGGCTAGTTCTGCCCTTTCATGCTCTCCTTTGTGAGCACCTTTTTTTGTATTTTCTTACTGAAAACAAGTGCCAGGAGTAATTGTCTGTAGAGAAAGCATATGAGCTTGAGAACAGCTTCAGACTAAGGCCAACAGAGATGAACCTGTGAGATGCTCTGGAGAGCAGACACATTTGGCTGAAGAATCTTGCATCAACTACTGCAGCAAGAGGGCATTTAGAGGAGCATGGCTCAGTCAGAACAGAAATACACTGGGCACCACACTTTCTATTCCAAGGAAGCCCAGAGATAGCACAGTTTATTTATAAAGCTACCCTGAGACAAGAATGCATAGAAGTTCCTTTTTCCAGGATGTGTATTGCTGCAAATTCAACTAAGGCTCTTCCAGAGAATGTCTGTGATTCAACACTGATGGTTGCAAAATGCATCACTATTAATGTCACTCTGATCTTCCATGTATGCAGCACTGCCCAAGCCTGCCAACTTTATTTCTAGCATCAGTTAGATCTGAGTTTGATCAATAAGACTCTGGTTCTTACAGAAGCTTGTCAAACCCAACAAGTCTCCTCTAAGGCTGAGGATACACTGAAGGATACACAGGTCCTGAGAATCAGACCTATAAAATGATGGGAACTGTAAGTTTTTGAGACTGTATGGAAAGGAGAGCAGCAAAAAGATGAAGTTACTCTGTTTATGTTCCCAACAAAGTGAGGGCCTGTGCCCATGGCACAGCACACAGTATGTGATGGGAGCAGCTGTGCTGCACAGCAGAAGCAGCTCTGCTTCCTCCAGGCACTGGATGCCACAGGGCAGCAGCTTTGCTCCATCAGCTGAGCTGATGCCCTGTGGATAGCACTCAGCTCCCAGATGCAGACTCAGCTTGATAGGTGCAACCTGGGAATGACTTCACTCATCTCCACATTCATGCTGGCACAGTCAAAAGCTGAAATCACTGTCTTTGGAAAGGGACCAAGAGGAAATGGTGAGCAGAAGAGTAAGGAAGTTCCAGAACACTAAAGAAAAGGACAGGCATCCAGAAAAACGTAAAACCAAAAGGCAATTACATTCCCATGTATTCCTTTTGTCTCCTTTGTTACTATTAATTCAGGAGAACCTTAGGGCTCCAGAAAAGATCAATGTCTCTTTTCATTAAGCACCATGTAGACACACAAGGTGAAATCTGGCCTCCAAAATCAATTGAAGTATGGCTTTGTTACTGATACCAGCAGAGGCAGCATTTCTCCCACAGCAACAGGCCATCCCTGCCATAAGGTGTTTTTATTTAAATAAGCAAGACCAGCGAAGGAGGGAACAGAAAAAGGGAGCAGAAAAAGAGATAAAGTTCAAAATTCACAGGGCAAATCATCAACAAGGGTGAAAAGAACCCAAACTCCAAACATTGCTTCATGTGCTGCAGTCCATGACCATACAACAGCAAATCCTGCCAAGCTACACAATATCAGCTGTGGATAACAGGAGAAAAATCATCCCTGCTCATTAGCTGGTACTTAATGTCCAAGAAAAATTGCAGAAACAATGTATTCAAGCCATAAATAAGATTCTGTTAGTCTTAGGTGAAGGTGGCACTAAAGGGTAGAGAACATTTACACTGTGGGAACATGACAGCTCTCTAACTGGACTTTGTTGTCCTTTGGGTAACACCAGGAGCAGCTACCAGACAATCCTTGCCAGTGTCCTTAAATTCTGCTGTTAAAGCACTGCCTGAAAAGGTCAGATAAGCTTCTGTGATTGCATTTGTCTTGACTTCTCTGTGTACACAAAGTCCACTTACTACCAAAAATGTCTGGGGTATTGACAGAGAAACTGTAGTGGATAACATTGAGTGTTATCATGGCAAACAACACAGCAAGCCCATAATCTCTTGGGTCAATTCCAGCTCCAGTCCACATTTCCTAAACTGCTTTGGACTTCCATTTGTTTACTATAAATGCAAGCAAGTTCAATAGTGGAAAATACCCAGAGAAGAGGGGCCAGAGACCAGAGCACAGTCCTTAATACATGCAACCTGACCCTAGGGTGATTTTCCTCCCTGGCAGCACTAATTTGCTGTGAGTAGACAGAATTTGGATGCACAGCCTGGGGCACAAGGCCCCAAGGGGTGTTCAGAGAGCTGTCACTCCCTGGGTACTCCACAACTCGAGATGATTTGCACAGGCTGCACTAAATGTCTCCACAAATATTACAACACCTTTTCTTATGGATACAGTGATAGCATTGGCCTCCACTGTTTTATAATTAACATCCTTTAACTGTTCCATGCCCAGTCAGCAATAACTTTCACCAGGGCATTTTCCATGCAAACACACGGCCAGCAGTCTGAATTTTGTACTACACTACCTATCAGCATTCCTTTTTTTTTTTTTTTTTTTTTGCTTATTCCTTAAGATCTGTCATATGACATAGTCAGGAAGAAGGCAGGGTTAATATAAAAAAAAATAAAAACAACAAAAAAAATGCTATTTCTTTTGGATAGGAAAGATCACCACAATTTTAATCCACTTCTATGCACATCCATGATCCCAAAGCAGAGAGTCTCAGTCTAAGAGTCTGGAATGTTAGCACTCTCACTGCTTTAATGTGGGGAAAGGAAAGGAAGGGCAGAAAGAGATGCTGGAAGACTCTTTCTTTTGCAGGTGGTGATCTCAAGCACCTGACTTGATTCTGGTTTAATTTATGCCAGGGGATTACTATAACAATTGAGTGTCATGTCTAAAGCAATCTAAGAGTGAGATCAGAATGGGAGCTACAAGATTATTCCTTTGCAAAATTGTACAAGTTAGATTAGTCTAGACAAGATGCTACTTTATTCTGAGGGTCATTTGGAGACATTTTTTATGTTAAGCACCATCCCCCCAATCTTTATCACCCAAAATTGTGCCTTTGCTCATGAAATTTTCTCACTATTGGCTGACCCATCCCTAAGAGGTTTTGTAGTGTCCTAAAGAATTCAGCTAGGAAAGTGTCCACTGCCTTGTGTCTTTAGTTTGATACCAGCTTGGATATGAAGGGACCATTTATGGCTTGAATTTCTGGAGAAAAGTAACAACGGCTGCACCAAAATGACTCCAGGTTTATTCCAGGGTAGCTGCAATCACAGTTTGTCACCAGCCCTGTGGGTTATGTAAACAGGCAGAGTAAATAACAGCTCTGCAGCAAACAAGCCATGTCCTGTCCTCTGCCAGCACAGGAGTCTGAGCACATCTAAGTGAGGATGTCCACAAGAAGAACACCGAGTCAGGGCTAACACAAAAGAAACACAAAGTATATCTTTGCCCTCAACGACAAAGTAGAATTGGCTAAATTCCAGCGTTTTCTAAGTGCAGTGCCAGGTGGCTTCACTAATCCTAGGAGTGATTCATCCCCAGTAGCACCTGCAGTGGGCACCAGCCCTGCAGCCAAGTCTCACCTGGCTCCAAAAGTTGTGTCAGGACTCCAGACCACGTGTGTTCCAGGGGGACTCAAACGTGAGCTCTGTGCAAGCACCAGGGAAAGATGATTGTGTGGCCCTGCTGCACTGAGTGTCTCCAGACCCAGCACTGTCTCACCTCTGCATGGAACACCCAAAGGTGTGGCTGACCACAGGGACACGAGCGAGAAGTTTGCCAGAATGGATCCAAAGATCTTACAGCCCCTTATCAGAAATCAGAATCCCTCACACTCAGTTTTTGCCAAAACAGAGCCAAGACTGCACCTCAGTTCCCTGAGCTGGACTCCCTGACAGATGTCTTAAGCTCATCAAGCCACCAGGACTATGGTGATATTATTTCAGCTGGCATCATTTTGTAGTTTATAAGCTACTGATAGGACAGGATGCACACTCTCTCAATGTCTTTTACCTCCTGTTGCCCACGAAAAAAATCACCATAGAACAAGAGGTAATGGTTTTAAACTAAAAGAAGGTTGATTTAGATTAGACATGAGGAAGAATGTTTTACAATGAGGGTGGTGATGAACCACCAGTGTCCCACCTCTGGAGACATTCCAGCCAGGACAGGGCTCCAAGGAGCCTGATGTGGTTGAAGACATCTCTGCTCCCTGCAGGGCATTTGGGCAAAGGGTCTGTAAAGGTCCCTCCACACCCAAACCATTCTGTGATTCTCAGCCCTGAAGCCCCTCCATTCAGTCCCCAGACACTTGGAAAGATGAAAAGCTTTGCAAATATATCTCATTTTCAAAATCTTTTACAGTTCCTCCAAGAAAACCAGCTGTAGTGCTTTCCAATTAGAAAAAACACCATATGGAAGTGGAAGAATGATAATAAGGAAATAGAAACCTCAAGGATGGAGTGGGGAGGGAAAGAAACCTGAGCAAATAAAACAAAACCAAACAAAATCCAACCAAAAAAACCCAACTAATGAAATTAATAAATAGTAATAATCTTGAACTCTGTCCTGCAATGCTCACAAAACTCTTTCTAAAACTATAGTGCACAAAATAGAAATAGGTTGTGATTGTGAGTATAGCATCTAGCACAGTATATAGATGTGTATATATATGTGCAGTGTTTTCTCCCTCACAACAAAGCTGTCTAATAATCTCAGGCTGCAAGACCTTGGGGAAAGAGCATTTGCTGTGGTTGACAACAGCTGAATTTGGTCAACCTCTGGCTGACACAGCAGTGCAACATCATTATTATCCTTTCTATGAAAAGGCTGTTTCACCAGGGTAATCTCTAACATTCTGGATTTACTCTTGGAGAACCCAATCTATTTTTGCTGAGTAACTTGAATCTGGAGGAATTCAAAGACACTCAATGCATCCCACAAAGGTACCATGACTTTTTCCTTTTGTTTTGGTTCATGGGGGGATTTTTTAAATGTGCCCTGGTTTAACAAGCATCTCCAACATAACAAGAGCTGTTCTTGATTATTTTACTAGTATAAAAAAAGCTAATTAATATAAAACATATAAGGGTTGATTTGCTTCACACATGGGGTTGTTCTTTAACAACAAAGCATGGCAGCCTTCCAGAGTCACACTATTAACTCATTTCCCTTTTGGAATAGGCTGGTCACACCTATGGAGACTGGTGCCAAGGAGCACTGACTCCTGAACCAGGCCAAGGAATTGTTTGGGACAGTCCTGGATGACCAACAGCACGCCAGGGACAATGCCAATAATATAAAGGCACAGGTTATTGAGTTGCCATCTCTGAGAACATTTCTAACATGCTTTTGCATGGATAAAGGCTTAAGGGCTTAAGTGATTTTTCTCCTGCTACCACTGTGTAAGTACCCATGCAAAAAACCAGAGATAATACCCCCAGTATGTGGGTGTGTATACAAACTCACACAAATATAATATTACAGATTCTTTACCCTAAAAAGTCAGAAATACTGTAGAATAACTTGTTGCATTTGGTAAGTTTATGTATAAAAACTGCACTTTAGAGACAAAACTGTTCAAAAGTAAAGTCCTAAGGGCTGCACATAGCTGGGAAGATTAAAGCTATTAAATACAGAAGCATACATTGCCTGGGGATGTGTTAATCCACAGTCTATAATAAGGCAGCTACTGAAACTTCAGGAAGAGCTTTCACAGCATTCAGCTGGTACAGATACAATGATGGATTTTTTCACTTCACAGCAGAAGGTGCTGTCTATACAGATGTAGAACATGTAGGAAGTCTTGGAACACCTCACCTGTGAGACCAGGTAACCAGTGACTGGAAGTATGTGTTTTATATTTTAAAGCATTTTGAAACTATGGGTTTAGGACAGGACTCTTAAATGCTTACACTTAAAATTTGTCCCCACTTCCTGCCCCTAAACTATTAATAAATACTAAAGGACAAAAAAACACAGTTTGGCTTCAGTCAACTGGTGAAAATCTGGAGCAACTCAGCTGAGGCCAGAGTAACTGAGATCAGAACTTGGCCCAGACTCAACAAACTAAGCCAAATTCATTACCACACTCTTTCCCTACATGTCTGCATATTAAAGAGCATGCTTTTTTGGGATTGTTTTTTGTTTGGCTTTTTTTTTTTTTTTTTTGAAGTGCACATTTCAGCCAGTCTAAAAGTACATTCTGTAATTGTAACAAAAATGCCAGCTGACGTAAAGAAGCTCCCCAGATTTAATAATATTTTGCTTGGAAATGGGTGTAGAAATGCATGCATTTTTGAATCCAGTGTGCCTTGGCTCTGAGCTGTAAGAAACACCTTTCTGAGAAGCAAGAAAAGGGAACCTTTTCTCCCACATGCAATGTACCAAAGATGTCAGCAATGACAGTTACTTTTATCAACATGGACACTGTCATTAGTGCTTAGAGGAAGAAAATTTCATCAAGATAAACAAATTAAAAGCAGACAGAAATGAAACTAGAAAATTTTGGACACACTGCATGAGTCCAGTGCAAAAATCTTTCTTCTTGCCATCTTTTATTTTTTATCAATTATATACTTTTTAAGCCAAGCCTGCCAAGTGTAAGAGCACTGCATTTAACAAAAAAAAAAAAAGTAGCTCTGCCCCCACATAGACAAGTTCTTTGGTAGTCACTCCTGGTCCATATTCATGAATATAGGCTTTGAAAAACCTGGGCACAGCTCTGAATCCAAATCCATTAAGGGGAAGGGGCCATGCACAGAAACAAGTGCAGCAGCTAGAGTGGAAAGCAGTGAAAGGGGAGGGAGGTGTCAAGTCTTGGCATCACCTGGCACATCCCTGTGCACCACACCACATCCAGACTTCTCCTACACTTTAAAGCACTAAGACAGAGCAATACCAGACTGTTATTTTGGGTTCAGACAACAACTGAAATCATAATCCAGCTCCCACAGCCAGTGTACAGTTTGCTCAGTAGAAGGAGCATCATTCAATTTGCCTCTCCAAGGACAGCATTTATGTCATTTTTTTCTTGTGATACAGTGAATTCTGGAAGGGACAATTGGTACCCACAGCACTTTTGGATTTGTGATCATTCTGTCTTTTCTACTCTATTCCTAGTTTCTCCCACTGGAGAAGGTCACCCTCCTTATGCAGACACCCCCAGAACTGTCCTCCTGGGACACTCATTTATCTCCTTGATGAGAGGAGCCATGGACATGCTCTGTCCATGGGATAGCTGTGCACGGCTTCCCTTCCCATCAGCAGCTCCCAGGCTGGGCTCACTACACCCAGAGTGGGAAATGACCTCTGCAGAGGAGCCCAGGTGCAGACTGACACCTTTCAGGTGTGGGGACATGGGTGGCAGAGGCACCAGCCCCTCTGCTGCTCTCCAGCCCAGAGCTGCAGAGGCAGGGGAGATGCACCAGGTGCAGCAGGGCTCTGCAGTTCCTGCTTGGGCTGAGCAAAGCAGCTGTGCAGCCCAGAGCAGCCCCTGAGCACCCCTGGCCAAAGCCAGCAGCCACTGCCACACTGGCAGCAGCCCAGCCCCTCTCCATGCTGAGCTGCCCTGCACTGCTCAGCCTCAAATCAGCTCTGGGGACTTCCACCCTCACCTGGGGCTGCTCCTCACTGCCAGATGTTCTCAACGTGGCTGTGGAGGAAGCTGTCTGGCCTTAATAAAGCCTATTGATGCTGTCTCATTTAGCAAAGCTCATGTTTATAGGGATTTATTAGGCACTTAACTGCATGAAAGAGGAAAATATTTGCTTGTAATTTTAATTGCTCTGTATGGCTGACTCAGTGGCCTCCAAAAGCACACAAATATTTTCCAGTAAACAAAGAACTGGTTCAAGCTGCTGTCCATTGAAAATGAGAGACTGAACACAAACACATTTGATTCATAAGCTTTTTTTATCCCCCAAAATCTGGAACAGGTACAATTTTATTTATTTATTTTTTTTTTTTTTAACTATAACATGACTAAAACTTTCAGTTAGGATATCTACACAGGGCAGTGACTCCCTCAGGCCTCTGGCTTAACTAGGGAGTGACACAGAGAATTAAGCTTGCCATTACATTCATCTCAAAAGCACAATAGCACATGGTCATCATTTTGATCCTTGCTAACAACCACCTTCAGTGACTGAGAGCAAACCAGAGATTTCCTGCATGCAAACATCTTTCAAACTGTCCGGGTGAGTTCCACCCATGTGTGAAACTATCAAGTAACTTTCCTACACATGCACATGTGCACCCACAAAAACAGGGCCAAAAGAACTTCCAGAAAACAACTGGAAACCATAAAACCAAGCAATAACTAAATAACTGAGCCACTGCACCACATTAGTGACTAGGCTGAATATGCAAAAAAATCAGTGAAGTCAGAGGAACTGGGCCAGTCTGACACAAGAAAAAGGTGTTCCATCATCATTAAAAAGTTTCCTGTTTCTTTGTCCTGTTTCTTTGCTGTTTTTCAGTGGCAGTTTACCCAACAACTGCTGTTTGTTTTAGTTTTTCAGGCTGTCAGAAAGCTTGGTAGAATGTTGTCAGCTGGGCTAATTTTTCATATTTATTATGCAAATAATTTTCTCTTTGCTCTTGCTTTGTTGCTAGCTCTCTACATCTCCCTTTTGACTACAGAGCAGCCAAGGCACCAACCAAAATGTCAAATTATTTGTAGTCTGGCATATTGAATTATGCTTCCTCATCAAGCCCAAGAGTTTTCTTTGAACTGGTATTTGTTGATATTCATACTGAACTGTATCTTGTTCTCTACTCCCCCTATTTTTGCATGTTCACCTCTCAATATACCTTGAAATTTTCATTAAAAGCCACTGAAACTAGTCTAAGAAGAGACTCAGTCAGGCTCCATCACTCTTTCAAGAGAATCACCCTTAATAATTTGGGGGGATGGAGAAGGTCATGCCTGTTTTAGTTTTTTAAAGAATCATTTTTGAATGTCTATCAGACCTCAATAAAAAATCATTGCCCACAGATTTTACCCCTTTTTTCCAATCCTCCTCCCCATCCACCAGGCCTTCCTGGTACTTAACTGACACCTGGGATTAAACCACAGCAGCGCCTTCATAGGCACCTTTCACACTCCTATGCATGAAATAGTCACAGCAGTTGGTAGAATAAACTGTTACAGCAAATCATATCAGTGTGTTTAAGGATAAAAATTGGATTTAGAGAAGTTCTTTATCATTTAGTACTCTGGGAATGAAGAAACTGCAAACAAAGCAATTACTACCACTATTGTTTAGAGGATATTTAGCAAGCCATTAACACTGGCACAAGTGCTGAAGTGATTCTGGTGTCCCTTAGGAATTGATTTCTATTTCTCTTTGCTCTTAACACCACAGGGCATCTGTCCAAAACTGTACTAGGAAGAGTGTGCACATTTTTGCATCTCGAAGAATTGTGAAAATCTTTTCTGTGTCAAAAGTTTTCTTTCTGAACTATTTCTATCAGCAGACTTAATTTCTACTTATTTATTGGTTCATTTTTAACAGAGGAATTTGAAACTTTGCTACAAACTTGCTCATCACATAATTGAGGTAAGCTGCATCTTTCTTCTCCCAAATGTGCTCAACAAGAAATGGGTCTCTAAATAAAATTGTGTGAAAAAGTTGTTCCTTAATTTTTTTTAATGAATCTTCTGGATCCCATGAAAAAACAATTTTTTTTTTCCTTTGTCAGAAGACAGGATTTCCTTCTCCAAATGGAAAAATTTCAAATTTCACTGCAGCAATAACATCTTAACTCTGGATGGAGAGAGATCTTATTTCTCTGGAAATACTTTTCTCAGAGGATGAGATGTTCAGAACAAAATGAGAAATTATGTTGAGAAAGAAAACAGTGGAGTTCTACTTACAGCTTCCCACTTACTTCCATTAAAACAAAGAAGAAAAGTTGCTTTTGTGCAGTGGCCTTTTCTGCTGAGAAACACCACTTAGAGAAACAGAATCAGCTTCTAAGCTGATTCTAAGCACATACATTGAACAATTTCAATACAGAGAGCACAAGAGAGGCTCAAATATGATCTGCTTGCTGAGTGATGCCCTTGTCCCTGCTCAGAATTTCTTTATGCCCAGTTTGTTCCCATAGCTGCTGGTTTTTCAGGCAGCACCGTTTCCTGGGAAGGAGGAGGCAGCAGGAGAGTGCAGGGACACTTTTCTGGGTACCACGAGTGGTATCAGCTCCCACCAAGAGAACAATTCCTTGTGTTCACATCCATTTCTCACAGTTCCTTGTGTTCACATCCATTTCTCACAGCAAAACCAACACCAGAAATATTTAAACCTCTGCTTGGGTTGCCACTTCATTATTCTTAAGCCACTCCTTGAACTTTATAATCTGTAGGTCTTTCATTTATAGATGAGCACATTAATATGAGATTTTTTTGCATCATCTTTGGCATGATGTCAATATTGAACATCACACACAGCCTTGAGGGAAAACTGATACAGGGGGCATAAGGCTGGCAAAGCCCAAGAGTTTCACATACTGACTTTTGGGTTTAGAGGACTGTCACCATGAGGAAAACTCATTCAGTTATTTAGCATTTGCCCCTTTCAGAGATTACAACACACTGATTGCTTTACCATGGACTATGAATCATATAAAGCTGTGCTACATTCTGGAAAGTCCTTGATCTCATCTGGGCCCAGATCACACACTTGAGTCCTACTGTCAAATAAGAAAAAAAAAAAAAAGGGCTTCTTTCACAGCATTGCAAGTGCCATTATTTCATTTTGAAGCTTGTGATCAGCTCAGTCTTGTGATTATCAGCAAGTTCCAGCTTCCACTTTAAGAAGTCACTGAGTAATTTCACTGTCCTTAGAGAACAACGTAATCCCATGGTACCCTGAAACCCCAAATGGTTCAAAGATTAAGCCATAGGATGCTCATTTAACTCTTTTTGGAGAAAACCACTTATTTTCACTGCACTTTTGTGTTAAAATCCCCTATTCCTTTTCCTTCTTTGAGGAAAAAATATTTTTAAAAAAAATATGTTAGCAAACATGTTTTGAAATATTGGAAGCGCCTCTGGATTCCAAAAGCTAATTTCATTTTTTTTCTTACAGTTCCTCCATAGTTTTTCATTAATCAGTGTTCTGATAGTCAAGCCAGCAATATTTAAAGAGGACTTAGGACAACAGTGAAAATTTTACATATTGGTCTCCTATATAAAAAATTGATGTTCTTTCAATTTTGCAGCACTCAGTGTATAAATGCTGAGTTTTGTGTAACTGAATTACAAACATATCTTAATTAAAGATCTCATAGTACCTAGGAACCATAGCTTTTAGAAAATATGTTTCTCTTTTGTGGGAAAAACAGCCTAAGATTTAAAGAAAAAAAAAGTAGACTGGTGTGTCAAATAAAATTTATTTCCTTTCCTTTTCTGATGCTTTGAACTGAAATTATTGTAAACTATGCTTGTACTCATTGGAATAGACTTACTCTTAATTGAGCAAACCTATCACTGTGGATTTTACTGAGCAGGAATGGCAGGAGGAGCCTTGAACAGCATAACAATAGGACTGCTTCTGCTTTGAGATCACAGACTAAAAAATAATATTTTCATTTATTCCCATGGTTTTGAAGAGCCAATATTCCCTAGAGAATAACTAAAAAAACCAAACAACTGTCTTTTTGATTCTTTGTATGATTCACCCTTATTTATCTTAATACAATTTTCTCTACAACAGTTCAGCAAAAGGGACTAGAGTCTTACACTTACCATATGTTCCAAATTATCACTGTTTGAAGCTTAAGTGGCAGAAAGGATGAAATTAATTCCTCTTTCCCTTCAAAAAACACAAACTGACAGAAATAAGAGAATTTACTCCATCTGCTTCCAGTCTCAAGTCCACCTTGTAAAGTTCAGTACCAAATTCAGTTTGATACCAAAGTGAAACTTGGGAAATAATAAAGGCATGCAAAATCTTAATAAGAGTGAACTCATTTTTAACTGTATTGTGCTAAATTAGACTGGGGGGGAAAAAATCAGGTCCTGAAAAAGTCTATGAAATTTTATATCAGACATTGGCAACAAGTATTCTGGTGTCTAGACTAGTTCAGTGAATGGCTCAGTCAAACATTGTACAAAACTGTCAGGTTTATACTGCACAGATCTGTTGAAAAGCTTTTTATTTACAGCAGTGGTTTGTATGCAGCTATGCCCTGACATTCTTCCTAGAGTGCTTTTGCAAGCCTCCCCCTTGCAGAAATTCCTCCTCTACCTTCAAAGCAATAAAGAGCAGATTGTTACCAGACAGCAAAGAGTGCTCCAAGCAGCTGAAAACACAGAGGGGAAGTAAATATGGGATTACACAAATTACAATCTGGGCTCTGGGATCAGGACAGAGCTCCAGAACTCCAGCTCTGTATCTGCTGATCTCATCACTGCAACTTCTCCCACCTCCCTTAAGGTCTTGCATTAAAACAAAAAAAAAAAAAGGCAATAAAGAGGTCACAGTCAAAACACATGTTTATTTCAAAACTCTCAACACAGCCTTTAGATAAACAGTTCCTGTAGAGACTACTGAAAATTCCTCTGTTACAACAAGGAAGGAAAGGCAAATATTGGGTTCTCCAGTATCACACAGAATCATCCAGCAAACTCCAAGGTCCTCAAAATGTTTTCCTCAACTTTTTCTCAAGGTATTCTTTCTTTCCACATCCTATACAGAGTGAGCAGGCATTCTGAGGTAGCCAAAAGAAGCAGTTCCAGCCCCTTAAGAGCTGTTTCAGGGAAGCTCCAAGGTAACTAACTCAGCTTTAGCAGCGTGCCAAGAAGGTCCCTTAAACACAAAGGAAGAGGTGGAAGGGAAAGGAGGGTTCAGACCAAGGTGGTCAGGCACCTACACTTAACCCAGAGAAGGGACCTCCATGAATTCTATGTGTTTGATAAACAGCCCCAAGCTATCACTAAAGAAATGCAGCCATGGTGAAAGGTGAGAGGGGAAAACAGCTTCACTGCTCCAAAGAAAATGATCATTTTCTTTTTCCTGATTTATGGCCTAGTGTGAAAGGAATGCAGCTGTCTGACATCCTGATGGTTTTGTTTGTTTTTGCAATAGATAATTCTCCTTTCAAGCTCCACTACCTCCTTTGTGTTATTTGTACAGTCCAGGGTAATGCTCAAGGCTACCAAGACTGAAACTCACACAGCTCTTTTTTATAGATATTCTGAGCTGCAATGCAACAGCAGAGAGCACTGCAGCCCTACAGCCTACATGAATTGTCCCCAAATCACCCCCACCAATCTTCACTCTACCATCTGCAAGTCCTTCCCCAAGTTCAGTGTTGCTGCACCTTCCCCTTCCTTGAAGTAGAGGATCCAAGGACCTGCAGTGGAATTAACAGGAGAGAAGATATTCTCATTTCATACAATGCTCTGCTGATCTCTGGTCTGCCAGAGGCACCAACCTCATCACCAGAAAGAGGATGAGTGAGTTGAATCTCCTGAGGAGATGGAGACAGTCAAATAATTCCAACTTTGGAAATATGAGCAGTTACCTTAGAAGCTGTGGCAGGATCCAGCTTCAGCCCAGACTGCAACAAGAGGCATCTGGAAATGTCTTTACATCTGGTCACAGAATAAACCCATAGCAAGAAGCTCAAGGGTTGCTGCTCTGGGAGTTCTAACATAGCTTCAGCTCCAGATAAAACACTCTTATGGGTAAGAAGCAGATTAAAAAAGCATCTATTTATGGGTTCTGTGACTCACAGTCATTTATTGGAGCCTAGTTCTGGGGACCTCACTTCAAGAAAGGCATGGAAGGGGGTTTGTTGGGTTTTTTTGTTGGTTGGTTTTAGGTTTGAGGGGTTTTGTTTGTTTGTTTTGCTTTTTGAAAGGGAGGGAAGGGAGAAGAAACAAAAGTCCTGCTCACACTGCAATTTTAGTGGTCCAAAAATTTGGGAAAATTTGCCTCTCAACATTAAAGCAAGCAAGCTCTTCCTTTATAAACCTCTTACTTTGCATTATTTTTCTCCTGATCTACCCTTTGCCAGACAGAAATAAAGAGTTTAATTCTTAAGTTAAAAAGGGCAAAAAATATTTCTTACCACCATATGCTTACCTCTCTTTTTGTCCCTTTTTGTTTAGCCCTGCAGCTGCACCTTAACCTGGTCTAAACATCCTCTTTTCTCTGTCCCCATTCCCTTTTACAGCTACTCCTGTGTAAATCAGATTTCTCTCAAATAGCTCCTGCTAATCTGACAGCTCAGCAGGGACTAACCCTGTCACTTCCTGCCTAAAGATAAATATCTGCTATAGCATAAAAAAAAACTGAATGAGAAGGAAGGGATGCTCTGGGTCAACAGCTATCTTTGTATCACAGAGGGGGTGGGGACCAGGGGAAGAGTAAAAGCTCCTCAAAGAGTATCTTTGCCACCAAAATAACAGCTCTGAGATAAGAAAAAAGATGAGCCATGTCTGTCTATCCACCAGGCCACATCAGACCTGATGAATGTGCATCACAGTTTGTTACAGGCCAGAGTGGATGTTCTTTATTTAAACCTTTCACATTTTTCTCACATTGACCATTATTACTCCCTTTTTCACTCTCAATAACACATCCAGCCAGCTCTCATCACCTGAACAGTGGCAATCTCACAAGGTTACAAACCCTCCTGTCAAGAGGCAATAAACCAACAGAGGAAACGTAGCCCAGCCTATAATCCCTTCTGCCCCACACACACATCCACTTCCAAGGGTAGCAGAACAGCTCCATACCCTCATTTCTTCCTCACTCCTCATTCTTGGTGTATTGTCAGTGATGGAGGCAGGAGGTGAGAAGAAGTCAGGATATTGTGCAAATTTCAGGATGGGTGTTTAATACCAGCTGCCCTTCTACCCCATGTCACATCAGAGGAGCCACACAACTCACATTCAGCCTCCTAAAATTGCCAGCATGTGGGAATCAAGAGAAAGCAGAAGGAAGCCCAGATTTATTATGTTCAAATGATCACAACTTAAGGCACATCCAATCCTGACACATGAATTAGGAATGACAGGAGCAGATGCTGTAAAATACATTTAAAGAATAATTCATAATTATGATAGCTCATCACACCTTTCCTTCAAGTAGCTGCATTTGCTGTAAATCCTCCTGCTTTTTCATTGCCCTGGCAATGGGAAGCCTCACTTTCCAGAGGAGTTTCTGGCTGATCTAAGTTAGCCTTTCAGAATGTAGCACTTAGACTCTGGAAAACTTCATTTTTGAATCCCAGCTTTGCACCTGGGCCCTAGAAATGCATCTGGTTTAACCAACTCTATTTTACCCCTTAGCAAAAATCTAGCAATTGTAAAGGTGTTTCCTAACTGCCAAGAATTCTTTTCCTAGATATATATCCTTCACTGTCCATTGTTCAATTTATTTTTAACTAACTACTTCAAGCTTTAGCCTTGATCTTGCTGCTCCTTGAGCAATGCCTTTCCTCTGTCTGTATGCTAATACATTTTAGAGAGTCTGTAAAAGGCTAATAAAAATTGCACCATCTCCCTGATCAGATTAAGGCAAGATATTAGCTTTATCTGTTCTCTAACTGCTGAGAAAGGCAGGATAGCAGGGTCTGTGGGGCAATGAAGGAAAATGTTTTGTTGAAGGGGTCAAGACATGGGGATGGAGAATAATGAATGCAGTAAAAAGATGAGATTTGTGTAAGGCAGCACTACTTCTTGGGAGTGTTTTTGCTTCACCAAGTTCAATTAGAAGCGGCTAGAAAGATAAATTTGTTGTGTTTATTAAACTACAGACCAGGAATCTGGAAAGGGAGAGAACAAACAAAGGTCACAGTGCACAAGCTATCACAACAAATGTAGAGACCTTTGTGTCTCTTAAAAAACTTTGCCACAGTAGCTCAGTAGGGCAAGCTCCACTTCCCAGTGGCTACAAAGGCTTTGCACAGTGTAAGAATGAGCTCATGTGTGATGGTGAATTAAGTCAGCATAATGCAGGTTCATAACCAAAGTGGCCTTTATAACCAGTTCAGCACTTTTTCCCCTCCCTTGCACTGCCCTAGGCAGGGTAACCTCAGGAAGTTGCACATGCAACAGAAAATCACCCACTTCCTCCCTTAATGTGCTCTCAGACCAGTTTCTGCAGTTCTCACAGTTTTCCCACCTCTTTTGACTGTGATGCACAAATCTTTGGCTATCTAGGAATTCAAAGGAACACTGGAGAAGCCTCTTGGCTACTGCAAACAGTCAAAATTACCCAGCAAAAAAAACCACCAGGAGCTAAATTTGACCTGGACATTATTCATTTCAGGAGTGAATCCACTCTGTTTGAGGCAGGCCCCCAAAGCCTACAGGTTAAGCAAACACTAGGTGTGATTTCTCAGCTGTTGCTTATATGTCAGTGTTTGAATTAATTTGCCTGCCAAAAGGCACATGAAGCAGTGATCAAGCAGGGTCACAATGACACCTGGCCCCCTCAGAGCAGCTCTCTGCTCCTCCAGCACCTTTGCTCACTGTGCTGTGCACAGCACCTTTGGCCTCAGTCTCTTTGATAATCAGCTGAGCTGCAGAGCTCCTCCATGGAAGCAGAACCTGGCCCCTGGCTTTTCCAGCACACCTGCAGCAGAATGCAGAACTTGAGCAATGGCCACTGCTGAAGCCTCCTTCCCCCAGGAGAAGCTGGAACATGCAATGCCACAGGAGGCAAGCTGAGCTGCAAGCACATTTCAGCAGGGACCCAGCAGGTACAGTTGTGTAACTGCTGTCACAAGAGAACCAACACACACTAAACAGCATAACAGAAACATTCCTGTCTCACCCCCTAGCACAAACATTTCTGGAGAGTTGGACAAGGACCCCTAACCTGTCTTCACTGAAAAGATGTTTTGGTTTCTCCTGGGGGCTGAGCCCTCACCAAAGAGAATGAGGGATGGAGGGCTGTGAGCCAGGACACCCTGAGGTCAGGGGAGCATCAGGGTGTTGGTGCCTCATCCAAGGCACACACCTGAGCAGGACAGGGCCAGTCGTGCAACCTCATTTTGCTGCTGGCAACTGCAGCATTAAAAGCTTCAGAGTGGAGCCTTATGCATATGAACAAATGTTTTAATTGCTTCTAATCCCATCTGTACTACACTTTCTCCTCCTAGGCATTACCACATTCTGGTTGCTTACAAACATCTCAGCTCATTAAGTCTGAAGAGTATAAGTTTTGACCTTTGCATCATTTTCAGAGACTTTCCTACCATGTTAATATAAAGATGCTTCTTCAGCATGTTTTGACACATCTGCCTTGCTCAGAAGGGGCAGAACACCTCTCCCATGAGACACCCTGGGAAGAGTCAACAGGAGAATGAACCAGAAAATCTGCATGGGAAAGACAGATGTTTGTATGGGAGAGGAGCTGCCACTAATTACAGCTATGACAGCACTGAAAGCTATCAGCACAGGTTCATGTTTAATGGAACAAAACATCCTACAAGGCCTGATCTGACCCAATTCCCAGAAGTTCTGCCTCATTAACAAGTGTTATTAACTCCAGTGAAATTACTCAAACACACAAAAGGTATCCACAGACAAGTCCTGATTCAGTAACCTCTAACATGTGACTAAAGCCCTGGAATGTGGGTAGTCAGCATTGCTTAGAATGACTCAGGTCACTCTAAATATAAGATATCTACTTTGCCTTATAGCTTTGGAGGGTTTTAAACCATACATAAAATGATCTCATCATGTGCTGCTTTGCACCTTATTGTTCAATCAGGTGTTGCTAAACAGAAGCATTAACTGATTTATTGTATAGTAGACAGCACTCTATAGTACATACAGTACAGAGAATTCCACTCTAATTCCATCAGCAGTTTGTTGTGTAATTTCTGGTGCAGGCAATATATTGTCCTCTTTACAGCTCCAGGAGCACTTGGAGTTGTAGATCCTGAGCATACAGTGTCTCTCTACACCCATGAAATCCACTTGTCACCTACACAAGACAGCCACACACATTTTTCAGAACTTCTTATACTGCAGAATGACACTGGTTCCAAGCCTTCCTAAATTCCCTTCAGACAGCACCTGGGGGTCCCTTTCATTAAATATCCAAGGTGACCCCATGACACCCATTATTTTGCTGACATTGAAGATCTATGCACATAAATACCTTCACACTGAGAAATGCTTGAACAAGATCCTGTGAGATGGAGATGATCACCTCATCACGTTAGAAATAGGCCCCTTCCCATGTCAAAAGCAATGATCACAACCTAAAATACTTTTTCCCTCCTTTCTTTTTTTCCTTGACAAAGGACTCCCACTCAGGTATAGCAAAGTGAATGCATTTCAAGAACAAATTTAAAGCACATGCACATCAGAGGGTTACAAAGGAAAAAGCACACACTCTCTGGGACGTTTTGCTTCAGTTCTCTCAGGCCCCAGTTATACAAACACATAGGCTTGTACTTAACTTTAGTACAGAAACCAGCAGGTTTTGTAGCACAGTTGTGGAAACTGTGGTGGGCTCACTCCCATCTGAAGAATCAGGGCTGAAGCCATGGTCTCTTACTGGAGTGAAGTCTGAGAAATACAAGATAGAAGTGAGCAAAGTAAGGTCACACAATTGGAGTAGAAACTGTAGAAAAAAAGAAAGAACCCTGTTGGTAAAGCCACGGTTGATGGATCTGCAACACCTGTTTAATTTGGGGGGAAACTACAGTCTGAAGAGCTTTTCATTTCTATCCACATGGGACATTTAACAAGTATTCAAATACAGTACTTATTACAGCAAAAACACCCAAGGGTTAAGCTCATAATCACACAAAAGGGGAACTAGGGAAGCAGAAGCATTCAGGTGGAGAGCACAAGCCTAGAGCATTCCTAATCCCAGGAATCTCACATATTGGAGCAGCAATTTTGAGCAAGAGAAGTGCTGTGGCCACCTTCTCACTGTTCTAGGCTGGAACTTATCCAGTGCATCTTACCTCACAGAAGCAGCCTGGGGGAGAAAAAAAATACTTGTTTTTTTGTTTTTTTACAATCTGGGAGGCATCCACTCAGCAATAAATAGCACAGCATACAGCATTCATTTAGCAATATCCCCTTTCCTCCACCCACTCAGCCTGGGCTAAGCTTTTAGCACCTCATAGTCTATTCATTCTCAAAATCCATCAGGATGCAAACAAGTACTCAGAGGAGATGAAGGATCTGTGCCTTCCTGTGTATGAATCACTAGAGCAGACTCACCATGTTCAAGTGAGTCTCAGTAAAGGTACTTTGATGAGAGTTTCTCTCCAAGAACATGAATAGAGTGGTTGAGTAGAACATTCTGGTCTGCACAGGCTTTGAGATGCAGCTGCCTCTCCCCAGTCCTGGCCCTGGACGTGCCCAGCAGCATCAGGAGAGTCAGGGGACTCAGCTGAACTGCTGCTGTCTGACTGCTCCCTTCCCAGACACTGGGACTGCCAGGGCAGGACTCTTACAGCTTCACTCACAACCTGAAAGTTTCCTATCACAAACAATTATCTGTTGAATGTTTTAGATACTTTCACAATCTGACTTGCATTGCTGGTCTTCCAGAAACCTGGCATAGCACATTAACAGATGGTCTGTTTGGCATTTGAAGAGTTTTGCTTTTTTGCTTTGGTCAGATTTAGGAATTTGGCCTGCCCCAGGTAGCAGCTTCTTTTACTGGTTTCTGTATTGATGAAGAGATCAAGGATCTCAATCATAAGCAGTCCTGCTGAGCAGGAGCTGTACAAATGCTGAACAAAAAGACATCTCATGCTTTTTACTTCACTTTGAAATAGATATTTAGATGTGAGACAAGAAGATCTTTCTTCCTCACAATAAGTACACGGAGCAGCATAAAGAGAGATGGCCAGCAGAAAAAAATTCTTTCACAGAACTCCCCAGAGGGGGGGATGAATAGATTGGTAAACAGGCTTCGGGAGACTTCTACAGAGCAGTGGTTCAATATGTTCTCTCATCACTTAAAATCCCCCAGACATACACACACACATAGCAAACACGGATTTCACTTACCATGTTCCCAACAGTGCCTGGTTAATTTTTTAATCATCCATTCTTTGCTCATAAAAGTAAGCACACACACAAAATCCTGTGTATTTCAATCTTTCCTTTTGGGTGATGATTTTACTGTTATTATTTCTAGACACTCACACTCCTGACAACTCTATAGTTTATTGCAATTCCCAAAAAAAGCCCAGAGAATGCTGACTAATCCTGTTTTTGAGGGAAAGAATAAGCAGTGATGCAGACAGCTGTGAGACATAACCTGGTCAAAGTGTGAAACTGCAAGGCCATGGACACAAGCCCCTGTGCATGCCCACAGGGAGCTGAACATGTGCTCTGGCAGGATAGTTCTTACTGTCACACACACACTACTTCTGCATCAGCTGCTGCTCTGGACCTCGGATCTAAAGAGCTGCAGAGCCTATTAGATGCCTAATCAGCCACGATTAATTCAAATGGAGCTTTCCCATTCACAGGAACACTCCCTGCTCCCGAACAAGAGCAGCAGTGTTCTCCATTGTGTCTCAACATGCTCTATAAAGTGTGATGAAAGACGACAAGAAATTTTCCTCGAGAAAGACAACAGCCTACTCATGTTTTAATAAACTTGTACATTTAGTTCTTCACGAGTGCAGACTTTTATTACCTGTGGCAAGCCAAAACTGCTAAGCAACACACGCCTCTGGGATAGACCCTTTAGAGCTCTCAGAGCCCAAATTAACATGCCAAACACGCTAAGCTTTGCTTCTCTTTGTTCCTCTCACAGTCCCATCTGCCATTTCCTTAAAGTGAGACCCAGTTTCAACAACACACGCCACTCACACGAGAAATTCATCCTGGCAGGTTCGTAGCTGCATCTGCTGCTCCTTGCATAAGGCTTGTATATTTTAGAAATGGCAAGTCACGTCCTTGGCAGCCCATTCTCACCTGTGCACTACAGACAAAAGCTAAGTAGGCTCTCTGAAGCAGCCCCTAGCTTCAGGGTACGTGTAGGTGGAACTATTTCCCCCGGGTAGTTTTTCTTACTCAAGGAAGAAGGTGGGTGAAAGGTAAGATTTTTTTCTTTCTTATTTAAGGTGGTGCAAGGTAAGAACTTTTTCAAATACATATATTATTCATACAATTCACTCCTACAGCAGCCAGAATTGTGCACTGAAAAGGCACCACACACCTCCTAGACAGGAGTGCACACCTACAGTGGAGAAAGAAAACAAGGTGGGGTACACAGACAGGGCTGATGAAAAAAAACCAAAACAACAAACAAATAAAACCCAAAAAAAACCACACAACAGATTCTATTAGAGGTCTTGCACTGAAACACCCAAAATCATCAGCTCTAACCAAAAATCCCACCCCAAACCCTTAGATGACATTCTAAGCTCTCTCAATGATTTCTTGCCTCAGTTTCCTCAGTTACACAACCACGAGATTAAATCTTATTTGCCAATACAGAATATGGATGACAGCAGTGTGGGGGGTGGTGGTGGCACCATTTTCTTCTTTTAATCTGGGACACTGCCCATGAATTACTGCTTCACTTCATGCAAAGGCTCTGACCTTGGTTTTTTCCCTTGAAAATGCCCAGAAATTCTCTCCCAACCATAAAATTTCACGTGGAAGAACCACACCAGCTACATCAGCCAAATTCAGCTTCTATAACCCCTGTGAAACATAAAGAGATTCATAAACCCAACATGGAGAAAGGAAAGTTCCTCCAATACTGTGCTGAGCCAGCCAAGCCTTTCTCTTGCCATCTCTTATAGCAAACAACCTCTTGGTACTTCAGTTCCAGCCAGACAATGTGAATGTTACCCTATGGAAAATGAGTGTACCAACAAAAAGAGGTGTTACAGGTTTCCAGGTAAATAGGAAATGATGGATAAAGCAAGTCAAATAAAAGAGAAGAGCCTCCCATCACAGAAGTACATGCCAGGAGCTCCACACTCAGCTGGCCCAATCCAGCTCTCCAAATACACCCAGAGGGTGAAACAAGGATCTGCACCAGCAAGATAACACTGAGATAAATGAACCCAGAAAGCACAGAGAGCCTTCCTCACCTGCTGCCCTGGACCTTCCCTCCTGGCCCTGCCAGCTCCAGGCAGACAGGGCTCTCCTCCAGTGCCTCTTGGGATGAAGGGACAACGCCAGTGCTCCCCACTTCCAGAGCAGCCAAGCTGCTCATTCCTACAGCAAACACCACTGAACACAGCTCTTTTAAACACTGAGCCCATCCACCTCTGCTGAGCAGAGCCTCCTGCCCAGCCCAAACCCCACCAGCTGACAGGTGTCCCTGAGCAGCTGGGTGATTTCAGACAGTCACAGCCCCTCAGCTCTCACAGGGGAAGAAGGAAAGAGAGAAATTGCTAGAAAAGAGTCACCTTCCTCCCAGTGTCCTGCCCAGGGCTGTTGGCTGACTCCCTGCTGAGAGGTGTGCACCAGTCCCTCAGCACTTTTCACAGCAGGCTCTGGAGCCTGTGGGGAAATGACAGCTTGCCCCAGGGCTGAGAAGGGGATGGGCAGAAATTTGGAAGCCCCCTTCTCCTCCTGGTAAAATGTGAAGTGTCTTGGGATCTGTTTTCAAATTAGCAAAGTACTTCAGGCATTATGAGGCTTGGGTTTTGCAATACAGAAGAAGCCATGGAATACTGTGAAATGGCCACCAGCTGAGATACTGCATTGCTCTGAAAAGCATGAGGTGATAGGAGGCCACAACACACAATTAATGCAGTTTTTATAAGATCTCTTCACAGCCACAAGTCACTGCATGATTTTACATCCTGCTCTGGCCATCCTGTAAAATCGCCTCTACCTCTCCCTTGAGGTCACATCCATCTTTATTGTGAGTACAAAGAATAAATGAAACTTTGTTCAACAGGGAGGTTAACTTGCCTTCTCAAACCAAAGAACATGTGTGGTTAGGGCTGTGAGTTTCCCTGATGCATCAGAATCATCAGTCTCATGGAAAGGACCACAGGGTTGACAGAAAGCTCTGACCTATTCAATTTCCCAGGAAGAATCCTTGGTGGTGTAAAGTCTGTCCCTCCTCTGTTAAAAAAGGAAGCTATAAGACTAAGACTTAGCTCATTCCTCCCACACATCACTCCTTTAAAGCACCACACCACTGCCCTAGGTTGATGAAGTTTATTCAGCTTTCTTCACCATTTCCACCTTAGAGCTGATGAAATCATTTATCCTGTAACTTGATAGTAAAATTCACCTATAGAGTGCACACAAACTCCCAGCTGGCTGCCAGATGACAAGAAAGCCATCTGATTTCTATTAACTTCATTGGATTTGAACCTGAGAGCTGAAAAGTCCCACATCTCACAGCCAGTCCTTGGCTGAGTCCCTTCCCTGCTGCTCTCCTTTCTTTGAAGATTGAGATTCCATTCACACAAGTCTGGCCAAGCACCACCTCCAGCCCCAGCTAAACTAAACCCAGCTACTCATGTGAATGATGAGCACAAAATTAACCAAGTAAATCTTTGAAATGCAGTGTCTGAGCAGACATTTGGAGGTGATCTCTCCTACAAGTGTAGCCAAGCCACCTGCACCTGCATCTTCCAGGAAAAGAACTTCAAATACAGCAATGATTTTAAATTCACAGTCAAGTGTGGCTGCTCACACCACATTGCAGTTTAAAAGCCATGAGGCAAAGGTATGCTAATCAACCCAGATCTGTGGCAAAGCTTATAGCAAAACCCAACTCTCTCTGCCTATAGTGCTAAGCTGTGACTAGAAACACAATCTTCCTTTATATTAACACCTCCTCTGCCCAGTGTCATTGAGAATAACGAGATAAAAATTGCAGCAACATAACTGGAATGGAAATTAGTTGGAAGTCTTTGATAAGATTGTCTTCATTGCAAGGTGATATTGCTATGTTAGCTTCCAGCTGACACACAGAGAACTGGCAATAGCTTTGTGGTCTTGCATGGAGCCTGGAATGGATCCATTCCCCCCTCTTTGGTTGAAAACTGAATGTCATACATTGATTTTCTGCTCAGCCTAGAGGTGTCCTTCACAACCTGGGGGCTCAGGCAGTTGCCCTGAGAGCTCAGCCTAGAACTGGAGATTTTGACAGAAAGTTCTGCTAGATGTTACACCATAACTTTGTTTGAAGGGTGTGGAGGAAATGCTGTCCAACCTGTTAACTGCGTAAAAGGCTGTTTGAACTGTAGTTACCTGTTGGCACAGAGCTCAGTTAGGCAATCTTAATTGTTTGCATTTGATTATACATATAAAGAAAATGTGGAGCTGTGTCACATTGAACTGAGATATTTTCAAAAGGACGTGGATAAACAGCTCAGGAACACACTGCAGGAACACTTGGAAGTCTGCCAGGGGAAAAACAGAGGAGAGAGACCTCAGGTCAACCTTCTAGATTCGTTCATCTGGTTGTTCATCTATTCACAGTCACCATCCTCCTTCTTAAGTGCCAGTGGGTTTTGGTAGAGCAAAAAGAAGGAAAGTTTTGAGTGGAAAAACACAAAATCAGTGTCCTCATGTGGTGGCCAGTCCTTATGTTTGGACTGGGCTCTCCCACAGCATCTACATTTTGGGAGAGTGAAGGTTGCACACATGCAGAGAAACACAGCAACAGGCACATGTCATGGGGCTTTATGGGACTGGTGGCAGCCTAAAAATACATGGGGGAGCACAAAGTGTTCTGGTCCCCCAGTGTGCAGGCATCCCCCACTCCCTGTGGCCAGGCTCTCCAAGGGCATTTGTTGTGTAGTGTGGAGTTTTGGTAATGGGGACACTAGCAGAGATACAGAAAGGCAGCTGGTTTGGTTAACAGAGGATGCACTGTGACTGTTTTGTAGAGGAAAAATGTAGCAGTGACTAAGGGAGGAAAAAGAGGAGAGAAAGAAGATATTTAATGATTTAATGTTAAAGGGCTCCAATGTACATCCAGATTTTTAGCATCAGCCTTTCTGGGTCGACACACGTTTATATGGAATAATTCCTGGGTGGTGAGAAAGCAAATAAATGTAGTTCTGTAAGCTGTATGTCAGAATGCTCCTGACAGCTGTAGGTGATTTATAACTTAGCAGACACTGAGATCAGTGCTTGGACCACACTGGCTCTTTTCCTAAAACAAGGCACAGGTCTGTGTAACACAGAGGGTTTAGGGCCTATCTGTCCATCTGAGACACTCATGGGACATCAGGTTTCTGATGCCAGGGAAAAGAAGTTTCCATTTACTGCTCCTGGCTCTGCCCCATGAGCTGCAGCATGTCATGTGCACCACTAGTGCTTACAAAGCAGATGTTTGACAGGCACAGAAATAATTCCTTCAAGATCTGCAACAGCTGTGGCCAGCTCTTATTCAGATAAGAGGTTCTATATTTCTACAGCCACCCTGCCAAGGCCTTATGCAACTTGGTTAAATTGCCTTTAGAGACGCTGCCTTGCCAGCTCGAGTAAGTGGCAGATACCTCGCTGTGGGAGAAGAAAATAACTCTTTTGTTAGACATCAATTTGCTTTTCCTTTGGGCTCACATTTTGAAACACTTCATTTTTTACTTCTTTTGGGAAGGTTTTCATAATGTGGAGTCTTCATGCACCAAAACATGGGCTGTTCCTGCCCCTACCAGCCTTGTGTGCTTTTTTTCCTGAGGTGCTGGACTCATTGCTGTTGAGTGGCCATTTTCATAACCCCAGACCTCATCCTCTCTTGCTGACACTGTTCACTCTGTGCAGGGTAGAGCCTACAGCTGACATGGGAAGTTTAAAAGACTCTCCTTCTGGAATTCAAATATCATCCTTTAAGGAAGAGGAAAGAGAAACCAGGCTGAGCTCACCAAAACCCTCCTCAACAAGCAGCAGAAGTGAGTCCCAAGATATTTATGCACACAAATGGGAAATGTAGGAACATACAATGCAGAGGTACTCACTCTGTGAGGACACAAGACATCCACAGTAGTTAGCACTGACCTAGTCCTGTACCCACCCAGTAGAGCCAGCCCAGCATCAGGGATTAGTGCTGGTCTCAACAGCTCCACGTGCTGCAGACTCAGCTCTTCTTGGCTGAAGTGAGTTCTTCTGTAGTCCCTATCTGTGGTGTTATCACAACTTCCTGGTTCACTGAAACCACATCTGGCTCAGAATTTAAACACAGGACCTGTGCACATGAGGCAACAGAAAGTCCACCTGGCACATTTCACACGTGTTTTTTTGATCCTAGAAGTAACAGGACATGTGCTGATGACATGGAAGAGCTGACACCAAAGAAGGCAGAATTAACTACTGCTCTTTAATTAGGAACACCTTGGTAAAAATGCAGATAGAAGAAAAACTTCCATATTTCCAATGAGAAGCTGAGAATAAAACTGAGTTTCATCAGTTCAGACATGAATTTCCTCCAGGTTGATTGCTCTGGGAGTGGCCATCACGAAGGCAGATCTAGGAAACAGAAAAGCCATGAGTAAACAACAGCACATGACCACTCATTGTAAAACAGCAGTCATAAAAGCTGGAAGGAACTGTTAACACTTCACCCTCTATTGTACCTCCCTCTGCAGGACTTCACTGGAGACATGTGCCAGATTGTGACACCTTTACTCTGCACCTTGCTATCTACCTGACCCCATTTGATTTTATAGTTCAAAGCATTATCTGAAGTACAAAGGGATCAACTCCTGCCCCAGCTGGGACAGTGTCAGCCAGCTTAGCACTGATTAAAATGTTGAGTCAAAAATTGCTGTCGCTTTCTCTTGGCATTAGTTTTGATATTCAGTCCAATGTATAGCAAAGTTGCAAATACAGAAGTCTGATAATCAAGGTACTTGTCAAGAAAAAATGGAAAACTGCCTGAGGTGTTCAGCACTGATCTCAGTGGTTGATACACTGCACATGCAACATTATTTACTGCATGAAAAAGGTATGAAGGACTCTGCTCTTGCACCTGATCTTCCAGATTCAGATGAGGCACCAGCTTAGCTCCTCCTTGGAAAGGTCACTGAGGTCAGGCCCATTGGGATAAGGGAAGGTGAATCAGGAGCCTGCTCTGTGCTACATTTCACCCCTGCTGAAAAAAGGTCACCCACAAGGGCAATTCCACAGTGACTAAAGTGCTGATCATTAGATCATCACAGCATGGCACAATCCTACTGTTGTTACAATGATCCTAATAAAAAAATCTTCATGAGGCTTCTCTTGGGTGTAGCTATCATTAATAAGCGTTTCCTCTTGCAATTTATCTCAGTTAAGTTAAATGAAAATTCCACTAAGAAATAATGTCCACACAGCAATGGTATGCATGACATGTTCCTGCAGGTAGCCAACATTTAAAAGAACTAAAAATATCTCAAATGGTTTTTATGGACATTTTACAGTACTGAGAAATTAAATTTCTTTACATGGGAGGAGATTAGAATAATTTTTTTCTGGCCAATATTGTGGGGGATTTCTGGAAACCTGAAATCACATTGTGAATCCATTCTTCAAAGGAGGAAGAGATGGAGCAGAATTTCCTCAAGATTTTCTGTTGTTTCCTCAGCTCCCAGGTGCAAATTGTGTTGACTCCTCCCTTTTGGCCTCCTCCTCTGAATTTTGAGTGTTTAGAGGCTTCTCATCTCTTGCCAGGCTTATTGAGGTAGGGACTGCCTGGATGTCCCTGCCTGTACATGTCCTTCACAGCCCAGCACTGGGGGTCCTCTGCTCTGCCATAATCAATCAACAGCTCCGAATACTCATCAGAACCTTTCTTTGTGCCATGTTCAGGTGTTGAAATGCCCACTAATACCAGAGATGATCCCAGTGTGGGAATCAGACCTAATTAGACGTTGTACCTTCGTGTTTCAGCCAGTAGTCCACACTTTGAGTCAAAGCAAGCAGCTGAAACCCTGATGGAGGGCAATGGAGCCCTCTCATTTATCAGTAGCACAGAGCAACTAAAATAACAGCTGCCCAAGAAGACAAAGAAGAATACTTTGAAGTGCTAGTGCAGTCTTGGGAGCTATTTCACAGTAAAAATCTTAATTACAGTGTTGCTCTTTAACCAAGTATTTCCATTTCTGGTTCTCATTGCTGGTGTTTTAGCTTATAGAGGTTTTTCAGAATGGGTAAGATCCTCACTTCCCCTGAACAATTGCTCAACATGATCACAATTTTGAGACAATATGTATTAGTCAAGGGCAGAACTTGGACTGCCATGCCAGAATTTGGCATTTGCAGCTTTTCTGCAAGCATATTTTTTGGTTTAACCCTCAGGTCAGACATCTAGCTGATATATATAGAAATTACTTTCTGTGGACCCAACTCAAATTTAATCTCAGTGTCCAAACAGGGAATTATTGTTCACAACTGATTGCACTTAGAGTTGCAACACAGGGGAGAGTGATTTTTTGCCTTTTTGCTTTTCCCCCTTGTCGCCTTTGGAAATTTCACAACCATCAGTTAGCCAGATTCAGTCTGAGCTGAGAATCTTGCAACACTGCTTCATCAATGCCACTGAAAAGCAGATCTGGACACTGTCATAACTTTCATTGATCCACCAGGCTGGATCCAAGCTGATAGCAGATCAGATGAGATCTCAGGAAAAAAAAAAAACAATTCAGATCTCTTTGTTCAGGCTGACATGGAATTGCATCCTGGCAGCACATCAGCCTGGTTAGCACAGAGACCCACAGCCCAAGGCTTCAGCCAGGATAAACTCTGACACAGGGCAGTAATCAGGCATGTCCCACCACAGAGAAGGATTCTCACATCCTGGGAGCTGTGGGCACAGCCAGGAGAGGCACCACAGCCACGTTATAGGGCAGGGTCTTCAAAGGTATAGCCCAGGCCAGAGACCCCAGTGCCATTCATCTAGGTGACCCCAAATAATCAATGCCCCTAGTCCTGCTCTTGCCCAACAAGACAAGCTTAGGAATGCTCTCATTGATGCTTTTGGAATATGTGACCTCGGGGCTGTTGGTTTTGTTTGCATTTTCTCTTTATTTGCTCTCTGTTACTACGTTAATGTAGTTCTCCCTACATGTACTGTAGCCTGGGTCTGTCCCGTGATCCTGTTAGTGATGTCACAAGCAGGGTTATGGCCACTTGTGACAGCACATGCTAAAAAAACACTTCAGAAGATAAGGAAGCCACTGGGAGGACTGACACCCTGGGGGCAGAAATCCCACTTTTGTGTGAAATGCCCCCTGTTAGTAAACCTGTAGAGAGGAGGAGAAATATGTGGAGCTTAGGGAACTCTGCATCAAGCACTGGATTTTCCTTTAGATCTCATTCCAGGCTCAACAGAGAGACAAAGGATCAGGACAACACGTTGACTTGATCTCTTTCATTCTCTGAAAATTCTCTGAATTCTTGAAGGGAACAACTAAAAACGTGAGAACTGACCTTTCCTAGAGCCCCTTCCGCTTTTCCTGGAAATCAGTCCTCAGTCACATGATAGGGTTTTGCTGCTCTTTAGGAATTCCAGATCCTGAATGAGGCAGACTGTAAACAAGGAAACCCGATACCTCAAGGACAGAAGGAGAGAACAAGATGTCCACAGACACACTGGAGTGTTTTCAAGCACTGCAGTGTGTTCTGTGGTTTGTTTATGGATGTGCCTGTCTCTGAGTGCACACACACATATATACACACTCCTACAGAGGACATGCTATCATTTTTTCTCTCACATCACTGGAAGCAGATTCAGGCATAAACAAACTGACATTCTCCAGGACAGACTCTGCTCTTTCAGCCACAGCTCTGTGTCTGCAGCTCTGTGGTTTAAAACCCAGTTATTTTCTAACATAAGGCTGAGATTGCAGGGCCTCATTTGTGGGTGCAAGCAGGTATATGAGTACCCACAAGCTGCCTCTCAATACCAGCCTCTCTTGACTAGCTGGTTACTAAAACCCTGTCTGGTTTTTAAGGAATGTATCTGACTTTGTGGCTGCTGGAGAAGAGACATGGGGTGGGCAAACAGAATTTTTTCAGCAAATAAGAAGCGTGGTTGAGAAAGAGAGGGCACAGATTCCTCAAAATGCACAAGGAGAAAAAAGAAACTTGGGGAATCAGGGTAGCAGCTGGATTGGTACACCCCAAGGGAAAATGGGAACTGCAGGAGAAGTTGAATCTTTACACTAGAGCATATTCTTTCTCCTCCGAGTCATATGGAGTTTGCAGTCTTAAGCCAAATATTCACATTAACTACTAGGAGCTCCTTATTTTTAAGACATTTATATTCTTAGTATTAAACATTTACTCCTTATCAGAAAACTAGCCTTAAACCTAATACAGCTGGAACTCAGTCAGAAACAGGGTCAAAAATGGCTTCTTCACCCTCCATTTATAATAGACAACTTTCAGACAGTTGGAGACAAATATTTGTTATCAAGAACTTCCCAAGTGAGTTGATTTCTTGCCATTTGCAAAACATTGATTAAGGAGCGCTGTTTGCTCCAGTCTGTTTTGGAGGCACAGCTCTGAGTGGTACTGTGAGAGAAACACACAATCACAGCATCCAGGCCATTAATTCAAGCCTTATAAAATCCCAGTGGAAGTTACTGGATGAATTCCCATTGATCCATTAGATTTTGGATAAGTCTTGAAGTACAACAACTTAACTGATAAAAGCAGAGACCTCTTCCTTCTCTTGCAGCATTTTTCCTGCTGTTTGAATCCTTTGCATGTCAAATGCCATCAGGATCAGCAGCCAAAATCTCTGCCAGAAAGGAAGGGGTTTGTTTGTGTGTGGTCACTTCAGGATTGGTGTTAGGGCTCAGTCTGAGCTCCAGGTGCTGTCTCCATCCTCTTTTGCTGTGGGATCTCCAAGATCTTGCAGTCAACATAATTGTGCCTGCACTGCACAGAGTGAGGGAAGAGCCCCATGGCCAGTTTTGCCAAATCCAGCTGAAATGGGCTGAGCTCTTCTGGTCAGTGTGGGCAGTGACCTCTAGGTATTTATCTGAACAACTTCACAAAACAAAACTGTTTGCTTACACTGCATGTGGAGCCACCATCCAGAATCTTTTCTCTGTCCTTTCCATTGTTATATTCTGATTTAGCTGAAGAAACACCAAAAGCAAAATAGTACAAAGGTGTAAATCTGAAACTGCTGGAAAGAAAAGGCCTCCATCATCTCAAGGACTCTGGGAGTAAAGCTTCTTGCTTAGGCAGCTGCTGAGGACTCATTTTGTTCTAGCCCTGAGCTAAGCACCTGCCAGGCCATTTTTCTGCTGAAGTTTTACTTTCTGTAAAAATAGAACTAATTATTAAATGTCACTAATACAATTTATACCCATCTTAAGAGCCTAATAAATAGTAGCAAATCCATGAGGGAATACATTTAGACTTGAAATACAATGTTAATACTAATCACATAATTGAAAAATTCAGCTGCCCTGGAAAACCAGTGGAGTTATGATGTTCCTGTTGTTTCCTCCTGTCCAAGTCCAGCTCTCAGTGACTTTGCCATCCTGCAGTGAGCTGCCTCTGTGCAGTTGGATAAATGTCACTGTGCTTCCTTGGCCATGAAAACATGGGAAGATGCTTTCTACCCTCTGCAGTGTCAGAGTGGAAAGCTGGGCTCTTACTGGGACAAGCCAGAAATCAGCCCCAAATTATCTTGCTCATACAGTCATAGCCTGGAGCTGCTGCAAAACAATACTGGTCACAGATTTTTATCTCTGGAACCTCTGGAGGATCCTAATGGATTGAAACATCTCAGAGGAAGATAAAAAAAAAAACAGCCAACAGCAATATCTTTGGCCAATCAGCAATTTTTTTTCCCAACAGTCCACCAGTGTGTGGATGCCTGATTGTTTATATCCCTTCTGATATTTTTCTCTCCTATCACTTTTAACTGTGAATCCTCTTATTAGTCATACTGCACTCATTCCAGCACATCATTTAATCTTTCTTCATCAAAACACCATTTAGACAAAGATGATCTTACTAGAAATGTGGCTGCTGTCATCACTTCCCTCTCTGCTGCATTTCTGCTCTATTCTTTTTTTAGCTAGTCGTGCCAGGTAGCTTTTGATGAGTAACACACTGTTCATCTGTTGCTGTCATGTAGCCAACAAAACCCCAAAGATGCCATCAGAAGTAAAAATAAAGCCCATTGCATGGTACTGAAATAATCTTTTCTGCATGAGACTGTGAGCCCTTCCCCATCAGACAGCTCTTTTCCCTACCATTCTCATAATCCCTCTCAAGAAAATGTCTTGTTTATTTGCACAAAAATAAAGCACAAATCCCTTAGAGTTCACTTGAAAGAAGCATTAAAACACTAATTGCAGATAAAAGTTGCTAGAGAGGGTGCAGGATACTGCACAGCTGCTTAGAGAGGCAAATTGTCCACATTGAAGTTAGTGTGAGCACGCCTGTTTCTTGGCTGAAAAGTCATGTATGCAGCATGGATGTGTGCAAGCATGAGCTAATTTATGTTATTGATGAAAATGTGTTTGCAAGCAAAGTGCTGGGCTTCAGAAATGTGCTGTGTTGCCTTGCTGGTTAGAAGTGGCCAGCAGAATGCACTGTACGTGCAGCACAGATATAATCTGCACCATTGCTCAATGCCCACAGGGCCAGGGTTAATAAAGCAAAAGGGAACAGAGCACCAAAGCACTGTTGATATCTGTATGTGCACCAGGGACCATTTCATTGGCTTTGTGGAGGAGCTTTCTGTCATGTAATTGCTCAATATTCAAAGCAATACTTGATACTGCTTATCCAGGGATCTACAGTTCCAACCAGAAAAATATATAGACTGACAAAAAGGGCAGTGTTGGGAAAGTCATAGCAGGAGTTGCAATGAAAAAGCAACTAGCCAAAGAAAGAAATTCAGTAATCAAGCAATATGACATAAAGGTCTAATGGAACTCAAACTTTGGATGTTTGGATAGCAAGGGTGTAATTCTGGAAGGAATTAAGTGATCCCCACTCTAATTTGAAGTGGGCTTCAAATTATTCCCACCACAAAGGTAGGAATGAAGGTTAAGGATCTGCCCAATATCTTGTGGCAGAGAATTAAGCAAATGTGGGGTCTGGTGATTCCTGCATGTGAAATCAGCTCCTGTCACCAGGTACCTTCTCCCTGCCTAGAACACCATGTCAAAGACAATTTGTGAGGACTCACAGAGGAAGAACTTGTATTCAGGGGACAGGAACTTGTGTTCAGGGGAAAGTTTCAAACAGGAATAAGAAGGAAAAGGAGACTTGCTGTGTCTTGGTCATGACAGGAGTGGAGCTGGGGGTGCAGGAGGAGACAAGACTAGAGTGAGCAGGGCTGTCAAAACAGTACCCATCCATCTCTGAAGGGAAGGGACACACTCACAGTCCCTTCCCTAGCACACAGGGAGGGGTCTGGGGACCTGAACTAGAGGGGAAGGAGAAGGAGAAGGAGAAGAGAAGGAGAAGGAGAAGGAGAAGGAGAAGGAGAAGGAGAAGGAGAAGGAGAAGGAGAAGGAGAAGGAGAAGGAGAAGGAGAAGGAGAAGGAGAAGGAGAAGGAGAAGGAGAAGGAGAAGGAGAAGGAGAAGGAGAAAAGGAGAAGGAGAAGGAGAAGGAGAAGGAGAAGGAGAAGGAGAAGGAGAAGGAGAAGGAGAAAAGGAGAAGGAGAAGGAGAAGGAGAAGGAGAAGGAGAAGGAGAAGGAGAAGGAGAAGGAGAAGGAGAAGGAGAAGGAGAAGGAGAAGGAGAAGGAGAAGGAGAAGGAGAAGGAGAAGGAGAAGGAGAAGGAGAAGGAGAAGGAGAAGGAGAAGGAGAAGGAGAAGGAGAAGGAGAAGGAGAAGGAGAAGGAGAAGGAGAAGGAGAAGGAGAAGGAGAAGGAGAAGGAGAAGGAGAAGGAGAAGGAGAAGGAGAAGGAGAAGGAGAAGGAGAAGGAGAAGGAGAAGGAGAAAAGGAGAAGGAGAAGGAGAAGGAGAAGGAGAAGGAGAAGGAGAAGGAGAAGGAGAAGGAGAAGGAGAAGGAGAAGGAGAAGGAGAAGGAGAAGGAGAAGGAGAAGGAGAGACACTTCTAAGCCAGATGTGAGCAGCATTGTCCCCCAGAGTCAGGTCCAGCTGGGGGAAGCAGCCAGCCTGGGCTGCAGCTGTGTTTTCCCAAGCAGAGGCAGGCTCCCTGCAGAAGGGCAGAAGCCTGCAGGTTTTTCTCCAGCAGCTAGGTCACCTTTTCATTTCTCACCCTGCACTGACAAGCTCTACTTCAGCATGATTTGCTGTCACAAAGACAGAGAAACCAAGCCAGACACTGCCAGATCAGAGAGCTTTGGGACAGCCACCCAGTCACACTCGTGTTGTGGAGGAGCAGTTTGGGTCCATCTTTCACAAAGTGGCCTCACAAGCCATGGGACAGTGGCTCCCACCCTCTTGTCTCTGGTACAGGGTCTCAGATGGCTGGGAAGACTTCCCAAGGAAGGGAAGGGCAGGACTGACACAGTTTGTTTTGCACATGTTTTCATCAGCAGAGCAGAGCTTTGTGAGCACTCTTGAGCAGGCCAGAAAAACCCTCCTACACAGAGTTGTCAGTGATGTTAAACAGGGAGAAGGCAGGACCCAGCCTCACACAGCCAGAGCTGCTATTTTCAGGGTCAGATTGAGAGCTTGAGGGCTGGACTCTGACTGAGGAGATTTCCTCTCAATTCTACTGGACAGAGTGAACAGGCTCTGCACTGTTCTGCATCTGAGGATGTGGCAGAGTGGGACAGGAGCCCCCTGCAGAAGCTTTTTATGACAGGCAGGTAAAATGAGGTTTTCCACAATTTTTTGAATGAACAAGTGCATGTCTTTCCTTTGCTGAGTTTATATTTATCCTTCTCAGCAGTGCTAGGTTGTTGTTCTACTACAGCCCAATGGCTGATGATAATAAGATAATGCAGAGTTTGGACTGCTGGGAGCTTATAATTATTTATTTGGAAAATAATGGTAAGTATATGTGCATGTTCTCACACAGACACATGCACACAGATATGCACATATAAATGCTCACCTATGCACATCTCTGTAAAAAGCAGGGAGAGGAGAATGAAGACACTGAATAATGAGTCACAGATTGTAGGGGTTTGACCCTTTGGGTTGCCACTAACAACAGAAATAGTGGTGCTGTCAGAGGGGTGATAAGCTCAGGTTGTTCTTTGGTACTGTGGGGATCTGTGCCTCAAACAGTCACAGATTCATAGATTCTTATTTGAGGTCATATTTTTATTTCTTTTGGGCAAGTAAATATCTTTTTATTCCATTTGTAATAACACAAAACTCCTTTTGAGCATTGTAATAATTACCACTGGTAATAATTTCTGTAATGATGAGTAGCAAACTCCTCTGGCAACGTGCAAGAAATACCTGCACTCTCCCCTAAAATGATGCCAGGGAATTGCTCAGGGATACTAATCATATTCTCCCATCCTTTACCACACTGGAAGCAGGAAGAAATGACAGCAAACCCAATGAGTTGGATGTTCCCACCAACTGTACCCACCACTAAATCACAACTAGGAATGCTGGTGCACAAATGGAGTCTGCCATGGGAAAAAAAATCTTACTCTCAGCAGCTTCCTAGGATTGCTGTGGTGAGTGCAGGATTTCTCATCTCTCCAACACAAGCAGTTTAAGTACAGACTGCTGAAGATCCCCTCTCCTTCCACAGGCTCATGATCAAATTGTAATGGTGCAGCTATTGCATCTGTTTGCCTAATTAAAACCAGCTGTCTCTGTGTGAGCTCCCATCCAAGAAATAGCTGTGCAAATACATTTTTTACTGTTAATGTAAAGAACAAATCTGTGGCCCCTGCCCTTAATGGCCCTTCAAAAGAAGCACTGGTGTTTTAATTCCTTTCAAGTTCACACAAAAATGTGATTCCCCCAAACAATCAGTTCCTGTCCTTTCCTACTATCCAGCACAAGGCCTGAGACATTTCCCATTTGTATGGATTTATTGCCTAGTAATTATAGTTCATGAAATCCATTCACAGTAAAGTGTGTCCTGGATACTCCCACTCATCCTGGCAAACCAAATGTTTAACATCATGAGGGGTATAAAAATATAAGCAGTCGTGTTTGAGTCACTTTTAGTATAACAGATTAGTTTGCAGGGTCTGGCAGTGTTTATAGTATAAATCACACTTTAGAGATGGGAAAATACTCTGAGATTATCTAGTTCAACTGAGTTTTTATGTAAGTATGTATTTTCTGCTGCCTTCATCAAAACCCAAATTGAGAAACATCTTCATGTACAAGATTTCCACCGCTTCCCTTTGGGATTATCCAACAACTTGACAGAAATTGCTATTGGGAAATATACCCTGACATTTAGATCTACAGTCTCCATTGCTCAGTTTAAGCTTTTTACTCCTTTTAGCATCCCATTCCCTTCCTTTCTTTCAGTGTTCACAGCCTCCAGATCCTTGCAGGTGGTTCAAACATCCTGTCACTGTTTCTCCCAGCTCACCTGTGTGCCAGTATAGACAAGGACACTTCTCCAGCTCTGCTTCCCTTCAGGAATCACCCTACAGCTCTTTGACATGGGTTTGTCAGCAGCAGAGAGAAAATAAAAAAGTATTGCTAAGGACTGGTCAGTGGCCAAATCAAACAGGTATGCTCACATAAAGGAGCCACTTCCAATATTTTGAATTATCCCATTTTTAATAGGTGTTTTTCCCCTCTGGTAATGGTACAATCACCTTTCCCTTAGCTGAACCACTCCCCAGACAAGAAAACAGGAGCAACCAACCGAGACATATTTGGAGCTGGAGGCAGCTGCTGTTTACTTGTGTATTTTGCTTTCTCACAGAAGTGCTGGGTACGCTGTGGCCTTGACGCTGAGCAAGGAGAGGCTGAGTGCAGGGGGCATGGAAAGGGCATATTCATATTCCCCTGCCTGGCAGCAGCAGCAGCAGCCTGAGGCACAGCCCAGCGCCCTGCCTTCCTCCTGCTGCCCCTGCTCCTGCACTGGCCCCTCTCTTCCCAGGCCAGGGACAGGGCAGGAGGGCTGCAGCCTGCTGGATGGCCGCTCTCCAGAGGCAATGAAGGATTAAAACTGTGCCACATGAGTGCACTGGTTAAAATGGAAGACTTGCTAAGCAGTTGCAGGGTCGAAAAAGAGTTAGAGAGGGTCAGGTTTCCAGTTCAGTGAACCCTGCCAGCTGTCCCAGGGCACTGCCTCACTTGGGACAGCAGGCACACACACCAAGGAGAGTTAGAGGCTGAGATTTACAAAACTCAGGGCACAGGACACACAAAATCCATTTGCTTTTATGCTGATTGGGAATCAGATTCCTACCAGATCCAAGGCCAGAAGGGCACATTCTCTCCTCCAAATTCAGAATCAGGTTTTCTGGATCTGTCAAGGCCTGGCATTGACACTGTACCCACAACAGCTCCACTCAACACCACAACCCCCATGGCTCCTGGAAGAGGCTCAGCCCTGCTGAGAGCCCCTCATGCTCCCAGCAGAGCCATGCTGAAGGTGCAGCCACTGCTTTGGTGGCCACAGGGCTGCACTGCTCCCTCTGCATCACTGCTTTTGGCACAGAGGAACCTGGCAGCAAAAACATTAGGTGAGATTAGTGAAAAGGGAAGCAATGAAGGAAAGAACCCAAGGCAAAGAGAAAATTTTTCCCTTTCAGTCTGACCTCTTAGGAGTTGGGCATCTACATGTTTATACCACTTGAATATAAAAAAAAGGCAGCTTAAGGTGCACATCATGGAATTGCCTGGGTTATTTTACATATGCAGATATCTTGCAGCAAGCACTGAACTATTTCATTGCCAACAATTTAGCAGTATTTTAAATAAGTGCAGAACAGATTATCCCTTTAAAAATGTCTGAAACAAGCACCTGGCCAAACTAGGCAGCCCTGTCCCTCTTTCACTGAGGGCAAAGCTCCTGCCTGATCATCTTACAACATGCTGTAGCCTGCAGATGGGAGAAGAATAAACTCCTTCTCATAGAGATGAAGTGTTTATAAAACAGTGACCTGCAGCAATGGTAGAACAAACACAAAAGAAAATATCAGGTTCAGCTACTTCTGTGCCCACTTTCCCTATGTGGAAATGTCACCAACTGGACAGGTTGACACAAAACCAGAGAAGCATCTCTCTTTGTACAAACTCCTGCACCTGAGGAATTTCCCTTCTTAGTCCCCAAAACTTGTGACCACGGAGGCAAAATGCTCCTGTCCTCACCTTAGCACCTTCAAAAGGGCCCAGGTGAGGCAGGGTGTGAGCAGCACAATGCAGAATGCCAGCAGCCAGTGTGGAGCTGAGCTCCTGCACTGCAGCAGAGCTGGTCCTACCAGCACAGCACAGGTATGGGTGTGTGCCAAAACCCCTATTTTGACAAAACAAGACCTATCTAACAAGACAGAGCACTACAGAGCCAAGGGTCTTCCACAGTGCCAGCAAATCAAATGCCCTCCACTTCTGTCATAGGCTCAGTGCTCTGATTGTTGCTCTGAACATGTGCCACAAAATGCTCTGCTGGTCAGAGTTTTTCTTATTCAAGATATCAGATCAAAACATTTATACATGAATATGTCAGTCAAAAACTCTGCAGCTTTCTGACAAGCCCTGGCCCTTTGCAATGTGCACCTCTCTCCTGGGAGAGTGCAGTGTGAAGATCTGCACAGTGTCCTCTCATCTCTGTAAGGTATTTCATCAGTCACCAGGCTGTTCTGCAATGTGCTTAGCAGCAATATTGTGTAAGGCTCAAAGAAAGTGAAGGCAAAGAGCAACTTTGGTAATCCCTGGCCAGGCCATTGAAGGTGATGAAGCCTGGGAATGGTCCTGCCATTCAGCCACATTAAAGGTGGTGATTAGATATTTGCCAAGGGGTTTGCAGGTGTTTGCAGTGCTGAAGCAAGGAAGCAAAGGCTCTGAAAAGTCATAGATTTAAGCTCTTTTACTGCATTAAGCTGGTTGACTAAATACAGAAAGCAGTGTAAAGTTTCATGTCTGTGTTTCTTCCCTTTGCTGGAGCTAATACCTCATGATAATATTATGGTTTATAATACCTTTATCCAAAAAATGGTAATCAGCAGTAATCACAATCAATACTCAGCAAAGAACAGCCAAGAAAGGGAGCTGAGCCCGAGGGAAAGGATTTAATCAGCTTCATTGACATTTGGCCTGGTTAATATAACTGGAACTGGTCTTCTCTCTTGTTTAAGGAAAGAAACACTTGCCAACTCAGCACCAGTAAACCCCAGACTGTTCATGAGAACCAGCCCTAACATTAGATCAGGGAGGGGAAAAAAAACCCAACAAACCACCAACACCAAACCACGTTTGTCTTGCACTTCCACAAAGCTTTCTCCTGCTCTGAATGACAGTGGCTTCCTCCTGCCCACAGGATTTCACTTAAAAAACACCTCACTTTGCTCTCTGGAAATGGATGCATTAAGGTAGTTCACACTAGAACACGAGGTGGGATTTTACAGCCTTCATCTTCCTTTCTTTCCCCCACACACTGTGGGGTGTCTTTTCATGTGGTTCTTCTAGTTTTGAGGGATAAACAGCAAAAGCCAAAATTTCCAGGAGCAGATACAATCCATCCAGACAGGAACCACTCTGTGCAAACCACCTGGCAGGACACACATGCTGCCCTGGATGGGAGCTTGGGATGCACCTGGACTTTTTTCACGTGCTAAATGCACGTGAGGATTGTTCCAATGGAAGGTGCAGAAGCCTCGTATTGATTTCCCTAACAGGCAACAGCAGCACAACGTGCCCTGGCCCTGACCCCAGGGGTGCCCACTCTGGCTGAGCCCTGGGCCCCTCCAGGGCCAAAGCCAGCCCAGGGGACAGCTGGTGTCACCACTCTGATGACCAGACAGAGCACATGCATCGATTGGGTATGTGAACCCATTGCCACCAGGAGTAATCTTGTTTAACACTGCTAAACGTCTCCTAAGGGCTTCTTACAGCTCATGGCATGGCAAACTGTGGAGGAAATCTGTGCAGTGGGTGCTCTTTGTGGAAGGCTGGTGTCAGGGCTGGCCTCTGGCAATTCATGCAGCAGCATCCAGCTCCAGGGATGCTGCACACAGCAATATCCACTTCCTGATCACAGACAAGGATGCAAGGATCCACAGAAAAACCTTACCTTTAATAAAGCCTAAAGCAATTAAAAGCTGAATCAAACATTTTATGCTGAGATACAAAGTCTTTTTGGCTCTAGATAACCAGCACTAATTATAGAGATTTTATTTTATGACAACATTGCAAAGTCATGATGGCTCAGACAGTTCCTGGGTGAAATGAGCCCAGTTCAGCTCAGAGAGGGCTTCAGGCAATGAAAACTCAAAAGCAGTTGCCTTTAGGAACAGCCCTGGCTTGTTACCTCAGCTTCAGGGCCAAGGTTTGGCAATCCTAAAACAAAGGCTGGCTTTCAAAAATGGCTCTTCCCTGTTGAGAAAAGAACCACATTTCTGCCATCCTCCCAACAGCACAGTGGTAAAAAGGTGTTTCACAGACAGTCTTGGAGACAAGATTCCCCACAGTAAAAACTTACAGTCAAAATAAAAAGCTAAAGAAGTAAGAGAACAAAAAAGAGGAAAAATGGAAAAAATTTAAAAGCAACTGGAGTGCAGTGATTGGGGTCCTTTGGGACACTCTGCCAGAGCTGTCCTGGGACTGGCAGATAATCCCAGAGCTTTGACTGAGGACTTTTGCCAGCAGTATCCTTTGGTCTGAGTAACAAAATAGTCAAACACCTCAAAAGGGGCTGCCAAAGGCATTTGGATTCCCTTGTGACTAATTATAGATTTTAAAGCTGTTGAGGGAGCAGGAGTTTCCCCATTAATAAAAAAGTATAATTGTATAACTCCACACCCCCTTCTTTCTAATGCAGCGCACACAGAGAACCTCATACATCAACTACAAAGTGTGCATTGTTCTGTGTCAGCAGATAAATAATTTGCCATCTGAAGACTTGGAAGCTGCTCTCTTAGTTCAGGATTATTGTTCCACTTGAAGCATGAAGTTGGCAGCTTTACTTTCTTCTTCTTCTCAAGAGAATTGGATCGCTCCAAGACTTGAGTGACTTCCAGGCCAATAACTCACCAAGATATTTGTGTGAGCACACACATGCATTCTCTGGAAGGAGTTAGGTGGAGAGGTGATTTCATTTGTCTTTTATTGTCACGCATTCTTAACTATATACTCTTTAAAAAAAAAAACCCGTGGTGTTGAAACAGTTGCCTCTTGAATTTCTTTCAGTCGTCTTTAAAATCTTTGATGTTCTATCAGCCAAAAATTTCAAGGGAGGAGGAAAGGGCTGTGTTCCTGTTTGAGGGTTTATTTTTGTTTTACTTTTTTTTTTCTTCCCCTCTTTAAGTGAATTTTTATTAACACACCTCCAACCAGGGTATGGCTTTGTGGTCATGTTTGTCCATTATGTCAGCCTGCCCCTTGCTAGACTGCTGCAGCAATCAAAGAAGCACATGTTTTCTAGCAGGCATGGACTGGTCTTATACCCCTTTTTTCAAACCAAGGGGAAGCCCAGATCATTATCCAGTAGCCCCATTCCTAATTTTAAGTAGTCCAGAAGAAGAAAAAATTAATATAAACCTCCATAAAGAAAGCAAATTTCTAATGTCTTTATGCTTTTATTCTGGTACTTTTAATAGTAATTAAGTTCTCTTGAAGAAGTATGTTTTTCCTTGACTTCAGCAGGCTTTGGATGAGAAACAGTCTGGAGGTTTTTGACAAAATGTTATTTTGACAGAAAATGCAGACTGGCTAAAACTGAAACAGTTCCTGGGAATAGCTTTCACAGTGACAGCTCAGTGAAAACGCTGCTGTTATCTCAGGTCCACAATGTACTCTTCAGAACCAGAGCTGGAAGAGAAAACATGAAGTAGCAAAGTGCTCTTGGCCAGGCCATCCACCCTGAGGCAGCAGGCTGAGTCTGGATTTAAACACCTCTCAGCTTCTCCAAGAGAATCCAAATTACTGGGGCTGTAACTACTTACAATGGGCTGCTTCTCCTCTCCAGTTTGGGAGCTGTCAGTCCATCTCAGCAAGGGGCAGAAATATTTTTGAAGGTTTCAAAGTGTTCTTCAGGATAGGAAAAAGCGTTTCCTCCCAGCTGTACTTTAAATTGGACCATAAAGGTTTACACTTAAAAACGATTGTGAAACATGGCTCAAACAAGATGCCCTCGGGGCTGCACACTAAAGACTGCAGCAGCTCTGCCATGAGCTTCGATGAGCACTCAGCTGCACATTTGCAGCCCCACATTTCACTGAAATATTTATACCTCTCCAAGAAAGAGTGGGAGCATTCTACCTAGAAAGATAAATGTGTGTAGTGCTCACAATCTCGTTCTGAACCTCTGCCTATATCAGGGAAGGAGATGCAATTGCGCAGACAAAGAAAAAAATTTTGACCTTGAGAATCAGAGAATTCAAACAACACTGTTAAGACAAACATTCAGAGAAGTAAACAGAACTGAGGTGGTTTCTACTGCTGCAAAAACAAGTGGCCAAAACCTCATTTGGCATGAAGTGGCATATTTGCTGTGAACTCAAGAAGGTGATATTGATTTATACCTGCTTAGAAGTCATCACAAAAAGGGTTTGTAAAACTGAACCAGCATTCAGGGGAAATTTGAATATTTTAAGTCTGGTAGAGGTCCAAGAAGAAAGGACCTTCTGGCCAGAACCTGTATGTGAAAGGGACAGGAAAGAAGAAGAAAAGAAAGAAGGAAAGCTGAGCTGTGGCATGGTGCTGTGCCCAAACACGTGCTGGCAGGGGGCACAGAGGAGCCAGCCTGTGTCACAGCCCAGACACACGGGACAGCTACAGAGATAACTCTGCAAGGGCAGCAAACCAGCCTGTCTGCTCTCTCCAAACAACATCACTGAATGGCTTAGTGGTGTCAGAAGAGGGCACAGAATTTAAGGTTTGTTGGTTTGTTGTGTTGTTTTGTTAACAGGCACCAGAGCCCGTGGCTGGGAATGGGTTGCGCAAGGATTGCATTAAACCCTGTGGTACATTTCCAAGCCTTGTTTGTCTGAACAATTGACTCTGAGCACAGACACTTATCAATAGAAGCCTAAGCAAATTTCAGAACAAGCTTCAATTTTTTTTTTTTCTGACTTGGACATCAAGGTCTTCCAGGGCTGCAGTTGCTGTAGCAACAGAAAGGAGCTCATTAAATGATCAGCCTGAAGGCCAAAGCTATCAGAGTTGAAATGACCAAAAGTTAATATTTAACCTAAATTCTCTTATTTGTTTAAAAACATGCATCTCACTTGTATTAGCAGCTGCCTCATGGACCTACTTCAAAAATAAATGTAGAGTCATGAGATAGCAAAATTTTCATAATGTCCAGTTCCTCAGTGGGGCAGGCTCTGAAAGCTGCTTCCTACCAGAAGTCATGCAACAACATACTTAGGTTGTTGGACCTCTGCTTAGGTAGGTAGAGACTATTTCCTCTGATCTTTTGTGTCTGACAGTCACTTGTCACTTTAATGATTTATTGGCATTTAACACTATTTTGTCTGAAGAGCTAAAGAAAAGGAGCATGATCCTTTTTTGGCTTCATTAGAGTCTGTCCTTTAGATAACCATTTCAGGGGCAAGTTATGCTTTGCCTTGGGCCCAGCAAACAGAACCAAATGGAAATAAATTGCTGTGGTAAAATTACATGACCCATCCCCTACTATTGCTTAAACATGTCTAGCCTGCCTCACTGCTGTTTCAAGTGCCTGTCAGGCCACTCTTTGCCCAGCTTTCAGTGCTAGCTGCTGGTTTTCTTCAATGAAATAGCATCTGGAGAGCCAGGAGGGACCTATTAACTGAGACTGCTTTGGGCTTGTCCAGCAGCAGAGCAAGAACACATTAAAGATGGCCCTGACTTGGTCAGCTCCTGCTTTAGGAGCATACACATTTTCTTCAGCTCAAATCCAGAGTGAAAATAAACAAATAAATCCAACATTCAGGTTTTGTACATTAATTGTCAGCAAAATCACCATTGAAGTAAAGCTGTGAAGATCATTATGTTACCCAACACTTCACAATCTTTATTGCCACTGCTGATGGAGTGGGAGGACCCAAAGTTTTACAAATACTTTGAAGGAGCCCAGCCCAGGTGCAGCTGCCTGTCCTGGGCTCACACCATTTTCAGGCATGACCCTGGCATTGCCTTTGCACAGGGACAGCTGGAGGCAGTGGGGTGGGAGGCTTGGTCTTAATCCAGAGCAAGACTGTTTGTTTAATTCTAAAGAGACATCATCCTTAATTAAACTGTTGTGTCTCTTGCAGAGCTAGAAAGCAGTGTGGAAAGACCTGAGACACCCACCCACACATCCTAACGTGTCCCAGTTAGACAGTACCTTGCTCAGCTTTTTTTTGTTATCCTTTTGCCCCTTGTTCAGCATGTTTCAGCTGACCCTGTGATGGAGCAGAAATAGCAGTGTGGCTGGGAGGGAGGTACACCACAGCTTGCAATGGGGAGGAGGAAAAGGAGCTGTCCTGATGGATGCATCCACTTGGAGTTTTTTCAGCCAGCCTGACCTGAATGACTTTTATCATCAGGAGACCTTGATTTCCCCTCCCAGGGACCCTCTGCCAGGGCCTGGCATGCCTTGGGCACACTCTGACCCCAGCTTCCTCCTGTGCCCCCTCCATCCTTTACCCCTAGGTTCACTTTTGACCCAAATGACCATGAAACCAGCCTGGGTTTGCTTGTATCACCTTCACACTGATGCTGTGGAAGGAGTGCTCTGCAAGCCAGCAGAAACATTTCTGCAATGGTAAACCATGCCCTGAGCCCTCCCAAGGAACAGCCCCCCAAGCAGTAACCCCCAGAAAACATATAAATAAAACAATAATTTAAAATACTCCACAAAACAAAGCACAACAGCAGAAGTGAGATTTGGTGGAGGTGTGTCCTGGCTGCTTTCTCCAAGCTGCACACCCCAAGCAGGAGGTGCATTTGGACTTCACACAGGGTACAGACTGGGGAGGGGGGATTTCTTGCCTGTCCCATCTCTGAAATGCTCCCTGCAGGATCCCAGTGCTGCCTGCACATCTGCAGCTGTCAGGAGTCTCTCCCTGTGCTCTGTAACCCGAGGCTCTGCAGGGCAGCAGGAGCTGCTCCCCTCGCCTGCCTTCCTAAGGCACCACTTGCTCAGCAAACACAAATATGTTTACTGTGGAAACTTTGTACTTGCCTTACTGCCCTTGCTGCTTGCCAGGTGTTTTTCTTTTTATACCCACAGGAGATGCAGAGCCATGTTCTAATATAGAAATATAGGTTCGTGTGCATGTGTTTATTAATAAACAGGTGGGCAAATCTATTTGCTTACTGCCTTGTTTGAGTGATTTATTTAGTTATTTTTAGACTTGGTAGTTGTACAGCCTCAAAGCAGCTACATCAAGGGTTGACTATTGTAATATGTTGAAGCTACATTCAAGACTGATTTTTCAGGAGAGAGAAAAGAAAAAAATACTGAAAAAGAAAAGAAAAAAAAGGACATATAGCTATAAGGGAAGCCAGCACAAATCAGCCCTGCTTTCCACTCACCAATTTTAATGTTGCTGTTATTATTGTCTTTCCTAGTGTTGCCTTGGGGATAAGTTGGAGAGAAATTCAGTGCCTAGGTATACCAGGACCCCCCTCAAAGGGCTGCAGTAGGGCATCATGTTCAGGCATCCTGATTGCATTGCTTAGAGCAGCAACTTTCTGTACTATCTATGGAAATAAATACACACATGTAAGAGGCCATGGTTTTATCTTCTGCTATTAAAAGAAGCTTGAGATACAGTTTTCATAGCCTCAGCTTCAGGGGCCGTCAGAAGCAGACTGGGTAGTCCATGAGAAAGCCACACAAAGCAGAAGGGAAGGAGAAGTTGGTGCCAATGTAAAAGAAGGGGCTACAGCCCCTGGTATCTCCCCTTCTTTCCCCACAGGGAATCTTGAGAGGTGCTGGGCATTCAACACAAATCCTTATCCCACTGAGATTCTCCCAGCAATGAAAACCCCCTTGAAAAACCCACTTGTGTTATTCACAAGTGAAAGAGCCAAAAATGCAAAACCTCCTTTCCTGAGGTACTGCTTTCACCTCCTGAGGATGGAGTCCTACCCATGAGGACACACAAGGAGGGAGCCTAACACAGCACAGCCAGACAAGCAGCACTGATGAGATGCAAGAGCATCTCATGGTTATGGGTCACACAGGGTCCCCCAAAAGCTTTTGCTTTGACAAGACCATTCTTGCTGGTTCCTGGGCTCTATCTCACTCTGAAAATTGCACAGAGCCTCCCCAAGGTATCTGCCCTGGGTTTTGGATCCCTGGGGATGCAGGCAGAGCTGAAGAGGCACTTTCACTGTTCTGAGCATCCTCCCGCTGCCCTGTTGCAACAAGCAGAGTTGCTTTGTCAACTCCAGCCAAATAAGCAAGCATAAATGCCAGTAAAAGAAAACATTGCATACATCCCTCATCTGGAAATTATTTTTGTTTGTATTTATGTTCCCACATGTTGTCAGGGTGATGTCTGGGCTCAAGCCCACACGTGGAAAAATCTGGACTGAGCCCTGTACTAGGAGACTCTCTAGCTCAGAGGCAAAACTGTGCCTGCTCCTCCTTGCCTCACAAAAACAGCCTGTGTGCTTGCCTTTGTGGTTCAGAGCACAGCCTCTTTTATCCAGAGAAGAAGAAAATAAAGAATTGAAAATAGGTTTATTTTTACACTAGGACACTGGAGAAGGAGGAAGCCCTCTCTTCTGTGCCAGGAGAAGAAAAAGGAGAACAGGTCTGGAGAGGAGCACGATCCCCTTAGTCATGATTTTTGGCACAGCCTAGGCTCAGCCACCTGAGCTGAGCCAGGGACCTATCCTACATCCTTGAGCAGAGCCAAACACAAACAGGACACTCAAAGCTCAAACACCTCACTGAGGGAGCACCACAACTTCCAGGCAGCCAAGCACAATTCCCCATTGCCTGGGCTGAAACACCAGCAAACAGGCTTTAGCCACCAGCCTCCAGCCCCTTTCATACCTGAACGGAATCCATTTTCTCAAAAAAATCCAAAAGGCTCAACCATGTCAATCTCAGCCTTCCCCAAACAGTACCTACTGAAGGTTCATTCCTCAAAGCCTCTCACCACTCAGGCCAGCTGCTCCTTGTTGCAGACTCCCTCCTTGTAGGTGTCTACACCCAAACCACCTCCCTAGCCAGCCATGAGCACCCATCACCATCCCACCCCTTCACCTGAGCTCCTCAGCTGAGAGCTCTGACTAAACCCAGGCCCAGGTGAGGCTCCAAACTCCCCCCCAGACCAGCCCAGAGTCAGTAGCCCTGGCAGGGAGGGCTACCTCAGTACAAACTGAGCATGAACCCATGGCTCTGGCAAATTCAGGGAGGCTTTTGCCTCCACTGGCAGAGATGAGATTTCACCTGGCTCAGAGTTCTTTTTTTTGTGGCCTGAACAGGAGAGGCTCCAAATCCATGTGCTGCTGCTTATCAGGCTCACACATTAAACACGAGGCAGGAGATCAAAAGCTGCTGTTCCACCTTTAGCAAGGAGGTCCAGCTCTGGCCTTGTGCCTATCCGAAAAATTAGGGGAGCAAATGCTTCTGCATTGCCCCAACAGCACAGCTGAGCAAACACAGCACAGCATGGTGGAGAATGGCTGGGAATATGACCTTGAATATTTAAAAATCTTCTCTCTCCAGAGTTTTACTCTTTGCTAACTTTGCCTTAACTATAGCTTCATAATGAGTCTTCAAGGACAAACTTAGAGAAGATTCCACTCCTCATTGTCTCTGCACAGTTGTGTGACCAAACAAGTCCCCAAACAGCACTTGAATAAACCCCCAGCTGGCTGCCATGCTTTGCACTATAAACTTTATTTGTCTTTAACATTACCTCACTCATAGAATCCTTCTGCAAAATCACAACTTCTTCATTTCACAAGGGGAGCCCCAGTGGAAAGAAGACGAGGAAGAAGGAGCACCACCTCAAAGCACACACGTGGGCATTGCTCAGTGAGGGACCAACAAACCAGCACAGCCAGCACCCCCAGTGACTGCCTGCCACCACACTGCCAGTCCTGCTGACTCTTTTGCCTCCCTTGCTCTTTTGGTGAACGCTTCAATTTTTTTTTTAAATGAGGAAGAATTTTTTTCTTTTCTCAACAGCCCCAATGTGCTTTATAAGTTCTGTGCATCCTGTTAGGCTGCCAGCTGACTCAGCTATTAGCTTTGCAAATGTACTGCAAAGAGACCCTACTTGCAAGGTTTCTCTGTGGGTTACAAATGCCTCCCTAGTCACTGCAGGGTAGAAACCTCTCTCTGCCAACAGCACACCCCTCTAGCTAGTGACTGGTTATCTGCTCATCAGACAAACTGCCTGGAAAGCAATAATTGGAACTTACCACAACAAAGAGTATAGTTTATTAATTCCCACACAAATTATCTAGTTCCAGAAGCTGAGTAAAAGATCAGGACAAACAGCATAGATTACATTGGACTAGTTCTTCTGTACTAACTTTCAAAATGGACACTCTTATGCAATCTAAAATGTTTGGGTTAATAGATAACAGCTCGTGCATCAGCAGCAGGTAATTTTCTTTAGAACAAATGTGTTTGAGAAGAGTAAGCTGGAAGTATCAAGGTTAAGGAGGAAAGATTGTAAGTAGATGTTTAGGAAGGTGGTACAAGGTTGAATTTTAGTGCAAGGAAACCTCTGGTCATACCATGAGGGTGACAGCTTCAGCAGCACGGCCATGTTCATGGGGTGATCAAGGCAAGAAAAATCCTGAGCTGAATTTCTTGCTGCTTACTGTAGGAGCCAACAAGTTTCCACAAAAGATGAAGGACCCTTGCAGAGGTCACCAAGGCTCATTGCAATGACTCAAAAAGCAGATACAGCCAGGTTTTTTCCCCTACTGCTCCCCAGATCCTGCAGAAGCTGCGTGGGCCACACCTGCACCAATGTCACTCCTGCTACATCAGCAAAAGAAATGTGTTTGTCATTCCTTGCATTTCACCTCATGCAAGGCTTAAGCCATCTAGAGGGATAAAAAGCATCCTCACTTCTTCCCCAGTGTGCATCTATACATCAGTGAGTAGATGGCTCCAATGCACACCAAATCATTCAGCTGTGGTTGATATCTGGGCCTGAGGAGGAGCTGGCACACTTGGACTTCCTCAACAGCTCTGCCACAAACTCCCTAAGGACTATTGGTCAAATAATTTAAATCCTTTTTCTGACTTTGCACGGTGAAGGTGACAACTGTTCTTCAAGGGACAGGCAAAATGCTTAATTTCCCACTGGGAAATTTCGTCAGCTGGAATATGCTAGAGAGCTGCCAATACCATTATTAATTTAGAACAGCTAATTTGATTCAATGAGACTGGCATGAAAATTCAGAAGCAAAGCTAGCTCTCCCTGGATTCATGTCCTCCACACCAGGGATTGGTCACAAGGTATCAGGTAACACACATGAAGTCATCAGGACCAATTCTAATTCTTTAATCTCTCCTTTAGGCATGACAGAGATTGATTCACATTAAACTTCCATGGCTATTACTGATCTCAAGCCTGGATTATCTAGCAGGCAGTGCCAGGGACACTGAGTGAGGAGTTAGTGCTCAGGAGCTCAGGGTAGTGCTGGAGAAGGGCAATTGGAGTTTCAGTACCAACAAAACCCAATGCCTTACTAATGTGTGTTTATTTATCAGTTGGAATACCAACACCCTGCAAGGAGACTAAAGGTCCTGGCTGCAGGTAAATGAACACCCTCCAGTTGTGCCATTAATTCCTAGGGAACAAGTAGGAGAGTTTACCAGCAAACTTGTCAGCTGTAACTAACTTGGTTTTCTGAGAGATTGCTCACCATCCTGCACTCCCCTTCCTGCCCCAGGAGCACCTGCCACTTCCAGCAGTGCTGAGCCCACACCAGAGCCCTTTCTACACCAGCCAAGGCAGAGGTCTGGTTAGAGCAAGGGGCTCCCCCATCAGCCCTGTCCCTGGATGCCCAAGGCCGTTCCCAGTTCCATGGAGACACTGTTCCAGTCAGACCTGGCCCAGCAGAGCTGAGCTCCAGCACAGGCAAGGTCCAGGGGCTGCTCCAGCCCTGCCACCGTCAGCACAGCCCTGCTGTTATTGCAGGATGCAATGCTGGCTGCAGGATCACTGCTCTGACTAAACAACATTTCCAAGCCCTTTGCCCTCCCTGATGCATTATCTGCCACCAGGGACACAGGAGCTGAATGAATCTAGCTCCAGCCAACTCTCTACGGTCCAGAACATGTTGTCCATGGAAAAACAAAACACACCAGAGAAACAAAAAGTGAGAGACTACCTGGCTGCTGTTTATAGACTTCTCAGAAAAAGTCAGCAGTCAACAGCCAAACTCAAATTCTCACGTCACTCCCTTATGGAAGGTGAGTTTATTAAATGCTTGGATGCTTTTCAGCCCAATAGCCCAATTTGCAACCAAAATGTTGGAATAAGTAGCAGGGCTTATGCTGGAGCCCACTGGACTCAGTAGGAAAGGCAGATGCCAGAATCTTTTTTAGATACATAACAGCAATTCTTTTTACTTCTCTTTTTACTTCTCTTTTTGTGGGCTACTGGACTCCACCCTCAGTCACATGTAAAACAATTCCTGGATAGATTTTTCTACTAAATGCCTTGGTCTGTTTATGGAGGTTCCTGGTTTATATGGATAAATAACATTTCTGCTTTGGAAAGTGCTAAGAATCAGCTAGAGATTCAGGAGAAAAGCAGTATCATACAAGGAAGGGACCTGAGGGACTGAGAGCGAGCAATCCCAAACCCTTCTCTTTGTGACTGCTAACAGTCCAAGGCACAGCCCTCTGATGATTATTCACTAAACCTGCTGAAGTAAAGCTGCTGTTGCCCCAGAGCAGTGCACAGCTGCTGCTCTGACGCTGGCTGCCAGCTCAGACCTTTCTCCTGCGCAAGCAGAGCCCTTTCTGCATAAAGAGCCCATCACTCTGTTTTTACTGGAACAGACAGAACAGTGCCTCTTGCGCCATCACTTGCTCCAGCTTCTGTTTCCCTTCCTCAGCTCCCTTACAGAAAACTACAGGCCACATTCACCTCGATTTTCTCTCCCTTTCAGGATGCTTTTAAACCCAACACAAGCAGAGCAAGGGCTACCAGATGCACAGCAGTGTGAGCAAGAGGAGAGCTGCCTTCTCAACTTGTCACTGCTGTGTTTCACTCCCATCCCACCCAATGCCTTGTCCTGCTGTGCTTGGGCAGAGATGCAAACACTGCCCTCTTCTTGAGATGGCCAAGCCCTTGTCAAATGTTGCTGTGGTGTTCAGGATGGTTTGAACGGCAGTCTGGGGCTCCGTGAGGTGCTGGCCAAGGCACACACACCCCGCAGGCAGGATGGGTGAACTGATGAAAGCTCTCTGCTATAGACTTCTCCAGGAGCTAAGAGGTTCCTTCAGCCTTATCTCTTCAGGAGATCAGATACTTACATGCTCTTTGAGCCAGCCTAACCACAAAACTATCAGAAAAGTAGAGCACAGTAGAGAACATGGCAAGAGATGAAGGATGTGCTCCAGCTCCAGCTGGAGGAGACCTGCACTGATCTGGCAGAGCAGATGAAAGCTTAGACTGTGAAACACTCAGTACTAAGGAGCTGCAAACTTCATGATCTGGATAATTTAACCAGAAGAGGCATTATTTCTCAATCCTCTGAATATTTTTCAATACCTATTTTTTACACCTCCCCCACTTTCAAACACCTCCCACCCCTTCCACCCCTCTCACACTCCCTCAAAAAATAGCCAAGGACAAAACTAAGATGCATGGAATAAGAGATTAAAAGCCACATAAACACAAATGTCCCAGAAGGAATGAGCAAGGGAAGCCAAGGACCTGTTGGGATTTGCAGTTCCTGCCCCAGCTGGGAATTTTTCCCCCTTGATAAGCCGTGGCAGTCACTGTCTTTGGCTTGTGCTGAAGCCAGTGGGAGCTTAGCACAACTCATTCTCTAAGAGCAACATCTCTGAATAACAAGCAAGCGTGGCATGGCAATCACTGAACTGAGTGAATAACGGGTTTCATAGGTGCTGTCAAAAGGAAAATCCCAGCTGGCTCCAAAGAGCTTTCTATGTGTGTTGGCAGGTCCTTGGTATTTCTCCCAGACAGGGAGGGCAGGTCTGAGCCCAGAGCCCAGTACAGCACATCCAGACTTACATAACCCAAGGGGCCCAGGGTAATCATTAACACTGGATTATTGCCACTGGCTTTGTGCTGCAGTCACCTGGTTGTTTGGATTAAATGTATAGTGGCCATTTAGACAAGGAGAAGGCTCCTGGCACAAGGACTTCAGTGAAAACAGCCCTCAGGGAGGGTGGGAAGCAGAAGACTGTTGCAAATACCACAGGCTCTAAACTCAAGCACTCTCCCAGGGAGCCAGAGCTCTTTCATCACAGCACCCTGCTCCATGGGCTGGTTTGCTTTCCACGGGGGTGCAGCTCTGCTCCAACCCACCAGGGTAAAGAGCCCCCAGAGCTCACAGGTCAGGGGGCAGAACTCCTCCTAGGGAGCTTTGCCTTGGTGACTCCCACGTGTGGCACACCAGCAGGCAAGATCTCACTCCTCTCCCCTTGGCATCCTTTCCAAAAGCACCATTATCAGTGCAACCTGACTTTACCTATGTCCTGTCTGTATCTTTGCTTATCTGATGGCTCATGTGTCCTATTGCTCTTTGCCTCCTGTAACCCTCTGGGTGTTGCTGATCTGTGGTCTGTGCCACTGTCTGGGGCAAAGGAGATTTAGGACTTCTTGGTTGTGCTCCCATTTTCCCTCTGTGTTGTTCTGTGGTCTCAGACACATCACTCCACTGCACTATGTTTAGCCACAGGTCACAGAAGTCAGGTCACCTCACAGAAAGATCACTTTCCTCCATTCCTCCTGCTCAGTCCTTACCTGGAGTCCAACCTCCCCAGCTGACAGCTCCTTACCTTTCCTAACACTTCTCCTTCACCACTACTTCTGACTATAAACCTTTTAAACTATGAACCTTTCCAAAGCACACAAAGTTCTGGCAAGCATTAGGAACCAGATCACAATGATTTTGTGAAGGCTGTGCCACTGCACACACGTCCATTCACACCTCAGAAACCAAATTACAGAGGTTTGAAGTCTATGAGACAGGCCTGTGTGTGACCCTGCCATGCTGTGCTTTGCCATGCAGAGCTGCTGAAGCTGAGACAACTTGTGGTATCAAAACATTGAATTATATGTTTATCTTCAGGTGGATAAAGCCAGGATTAAGGCAAGGCCACATTTTTCTCATGAATCAGCAAAGACTAGCCAGGCCAGTAATTTCACATAAAACAAACATGAAAATCTCTTTTGAAAATATCTACTTTTTTGAGGAAAAAATTCTGGAAATTTCAATCATTTCATGCAGAACTTTGCTTTCACAGCAAACATGGCCCTACTCTTTTCAGCAAAATATAGCAACTTTTACATAAACTTACATTTCCTTAGGTATTAACTAGAAAAACCAACACTATTCACACTCAAAATCCATACTTAATACAGACAAGAGAGAAAGGAAAAGAAAAGAGAGAGAGAATACACATTTCATGGAAAATACTACAGGCTAAACCAAAATTTAGATGTTACATTTCTGCCCTGCTGTGCTCCAACAGTAGGCATTTTGCATTACTCCACTTCAGCTTTCAGTATTACCTCTTGCAGAAAAATAGGAACTTCTGCCCCCAAGGTCTTGCAGGGTGAATTGCCCAACTTCACAGCAATATCAGAACTCCAGGTGAGATGGGGAAGACACTCAGATGCTGGTTAAAGTAAAGCAGCTGGTTTAGTGGATGAAGTGGATAGGGTGAGAACAGAAGGGAATTGCAGATCCTCGTGGTGCAGGCTTGCTAATTAAAGCTTAAAACTGCTGTCCTGAGCACTCTGGTCTTCAAGCTACACCTCAGGAGGTAACAACAACCTGGATTGCACAGAACTTAGTCTGCCTCATGCCTCAGTCCTCTTGCCAGGCTCAGAGAGATTCTCTGGGAAAAATAATCAGGGGTGTGGAGGGCCCTGGCTCATCAGCTGGCGCCTTTTGGTGGCTGTTCTTCAGGGAGAGGCTTTAATCCCTCAGTGCCTGTTAGTCTCAGAATGATTCTTGCTGGGAGAAGATCTGGACCCACTGCACCATTGCTCCCATGGAGACTCAGACTTTAGCACCAGTAATGCTGCTGGTTTCTTCTTCCAGTGGAGGCCAGAGCAAGCAGAAGCACAATGCAAGAGATGTCCCAGCTTGCAGATGACAGGAGCAGGGTGTTCATGCCCCTGTTGTTACAAATGGAAGCAATGGCTTTTGCAGAACGGGGTGTCTTCTCCTCAGGCCTGAGGCAGTGTTTCCTGCCAGGCTCCTTCACATCACTCAGGCGTGGCATTCATTCTTGGAGCCACCCTGGCACCAAGACCTCTCCTGCCCAGCCTTTCTCTGACAACCTAATCCTGCTCTCAGCGCTTGCTGCGTCCATCCAAGGATCACACAAATGCAAATTGAGTCCCACAGTATCACTGTGATGCTATTATTGATGTTGTTATCCTGCTTTACAGGGAAGGGAGCACAGACCAGGCACTGGAGTCCTTTGTCTTGGGTCACACAGCGAGTCACCGTCACAGTCTGAAGCAGACTTTGAAGCCCTTCCTGCTCCACACTAATCACTAAGCTGGAATTCCCTCAAAACCTGTTTGTTCTGCTTTATCAGCCACAGTTTTACTGCACCTGCAGAGCTGTTCCAGAGCAGTCAGGAGCCACGGAAGGCGTTTGTGTCCCAGCAAGGCGTGAGGGCTCCAGGGGAGAGAGAGCTGGGGCATCTCCCGCCTCCCAAGAACTTCCTGAGATGAGAAAAACTGAAGGTAACTTCAGAACTGATCCATCATCATCTCCCTGTTACACAGCACCTGAAAAGTTACATCCAGTTTAATCAAAATTTCAGGTGCTATTGTCCTGATTACAGAGCTGGCTATAAAGGAAATTAATGAATAATAATTTCAAGGAGGGATTTAAAATTTCCATTTTCATTTTATTGTCAAAGTAAATATATTTTTATGAAGAACAAAAGAAAATATACAGAATTGTAACTTATGTACACTGGCTTTATAGGTATTTTTGTTTCCAATTTACACAAATTTGATACGTTATTAAAAGATATTTTATATAGATATGCATCTATGTACAGTTTTATTTACATACATTCATAGGATGTGATATAAACCAGTCAATAGATGATAGTTCAATTATATTAATTTCTAGAGGACAAAAGGAATGCATTCACTTTAGCCAGACCTGCTGCTCTCACACAGCATGGGCTCCTGCTCTGCCTAGCTCTAGGATCACACTTTCCTACTTCCCATTTTGCCAACAGAAAAGACAAACAGATGCAGTCTGCAAATGGAAAGGAAATGCAACATCCATTATAAAATCATTCCTAATTACTGAATTCTATTTTCTTCTAAAGCTTCTTACAATCGCCAGAGTTCAAAAGGAAAAACAAAACAAGAAGAAACACAAATAAAATCACTTGCCTGCTGCCATCTGATTATTTGCTTAAATTCCCTTCTTAGCCAGCTATCACACAAATTTGTTTCTTTTGGCTGCTGTTCTCACCCATTTGCCCACCCCAGCTGCGTGGAGCTCTGACATGGCTGTGGGGAGGGAGAGGATCAGGCTGAGGATCTGGAGCTCGATGTCACAGTGCTGTCCCACCAGCTCATGGTCCCCACCCCTCCCTGGGCACAGGCACATCCTACACAGCCTGCAGCAAACAGAGCTGGGCTCCAACAGCCAGGCTTGACCTGTGGGATGCCCAGTGCTCACCGGGGGCTGGGGCTCTGCTTTGTCCCCCAGCTCACACGGGAGGGCAGGAGCAGAGCTCAGAGGCTCTCACAAACACCTTTGTGCTGCTTTGTGGGCAGACAGCAGCTCTTCTGCTACAGACAGTGGGTGCTGCAAACCAGCCTCAAAGGGGAGCAGCGTCCTTTGGCACCTGGGCATCCTTCCACCCCTCAGCAGCACAGGACAGGAGCACACACAGTTCCAGAGGCTGCACTCCAAGCCATTCCATCCAGCCTGAGCTTCTGGGTTTGTTGGAACATGACTTTGCTTAAATATATATATATATATATGTATGTATGTATGAATATGTATACATAAATATTTATATATGGCCCTAGCCAAGGAAGAGGTAAATGTGAGCTGGGAAAATCAGAGATGCATGGAGGCACATTCCAGTGATCTCCAAGCCCTGTTTCCCCCCATCCCCAACTCCCACTGTTCCTCCTCCTATGGCCTGCCCCTACAAATCCTTGGCTCAGGCGACCCAAAAACAAAGGAGTTGTTTTCATGTCAAAAGGAATTTGCTGTTTCCAAACTGGACAAATAGAGCAGCTTAATAAAAATTCACAATGAGTGGCCTGTACATGAGCAAAGCCCTCAGGAATGCCAGGGCTATAATTAACTAGCAGCAAGCAACTTTTACATTTTCCTGTGCAGCAGAAAACAGCTAAAAATAAAACACTGTAATTTCCAAAAGAAGCAGCAGCAAAGGAGAGACAGATAGAAGGAAAGGAAAATAATATCCTTAAAAGAAAAAAAAAAACAAAAAAAAAAAAAAAAAAAAGGAAGAAGCGCCCCGCTCCCCTGACCCAAAAAGAGCTTCATTCTCAAATCATCATTGAAGGACGTGGGGCACTCAAACACGGTGGTGTCAAGTGACAGCATTGACTGTTGTGTGGAGACAAATAAATTATCCCTAGAAATGCAGTGGGCACGGTGCTGTCCTGGCTGCTGCAGCCTCAGTTCGCGGCGCGCACGGAGCGGCTGCTGCGCGGGAAGCGGTGCACCTTGACGTGCTTGGACAAGTGGTCACTTCGAGCAAACTTCTTCTCACACACTGGACACTGGTAGGGTTTGACCCCTGAGTGGGAGCGCCGGTGCCGGGACAGCTCGTCTGACCTGGAGAACCTGCAAGAGAGGAGAAGCCTTTTCAGATAAGTGGGGTTTTTAGAATGCTAAGCCTCTCACAGCGAGTGAAAAAATGTCCCCTCGGGCCATTGGGACACTCCAGGAGGTGAAAGGGACACAGAGCAGGGCAGCAGCAGTGATGGAAACACACACCCACCAACCTCACCCCGTGTCACTGCACTCACAGTGTTGGTACCTGCCTTGCCTGGACCCCATGACATGGGCACAGCTGGACAAACTGCTCCCAGTCCCCCTGCCAGCCCCCTCCAAAGCCATCCCCACCACCTGGCTCCTGCAAATCCAAGCACAGACTCCTTGAGCAGAGACAACAACCCCTGTCCTGCAGGTGAGGTCTGTTTCAAGCTCCCACTGACACAAGCACAACAGACACCCCCTAACTGCACCCAGTGTGAGAGGAGCTCCAGATATATACCCAGCCATAGCTACAACGTACTTATTAGATCCAGATGAAAAAATATGTGTGCTCCTGCAGGCTAAATAAAGAGTCATTATAAGTACCAGAAATGCTCAGCATCTCAACAGCTGAAATTCAGGTGGGCCTCAATGGCCATTAGCATAATTATGTGCATAGTTAGAATGGGTAAATTAAATCAAGAATGAGCCTTTAATTACCAAAACTGTATTCCATAGTCTTCTGAATTTTAGATATTTTCCACCTTCCATCTCCACAGAAAAATCCTCAAATAGCCACCATGAGTCCCACAGGCTTTATTGATCCCAAATGATCTAATACTTTGGTCTAAAGAGCAGGGCTGTCTCTATTTCCACTTTGGATACAACTGGGAGACAGAGGGTTAATTAACAATGTCACACTAAAACAGCCCTGTCCAGATGGGTACAAAAAATTTGCTGCCTGACAAAGAGCAATTAAGTGTTTTGTTGCCAGAGCAGTAACAAAGAGCAGCACAGAAAAAGAGCTTGCAAGAAATGGTATCAGCTGTTTATTTACAATAAATAAGTGAAGTCATGGGCACTAGCTGAACAAATCAGGGAAAGAACATGTAGAAAAATGTGCCTTTCTGGAGCAAAATATCACATCACCAACAGAGCAAACAGGCTATTTTTGTGAAGGGGAGAAAACAGGACTGCTGGGCTCCTATGAATAAATCCCTCATGGAGGAAAAGTAAGTTTCCACATAAAGGTTTTAATTAGCTCTGATCTCCTGCCAATAGTTGAGGACCAGGGCATAGGCACTGGGAAGGCTGGTAGTGGTTTCCTCAGTTCTGCAGCTCTTCAGCCTGGCCATGCTCCCCAGAGAGCACTCAGCCCACAGAAAGCAGAGGCAGGCACCCACCATGGGTAAGATATGGTGCGGACACTTCTCTCCCAGAGACATTTCTAGGGGAGATTCTTTCACCTATTCACTTGTTTTTCTTCCTTCCCTTGCTCTGCTATCCTTATGGCAAAAGGGTCACATTCTCCATGAAAAACAGGCAGTTGTTATGGAACTGTCAACTTGCTCCTTGTCTGGAATGAGTCTTCTTCATAAAGGCTAGGACAGAAGTTTCTCTTCACGGCTTCTACTTGAATGTTTGCTTTCTCTAATACCCCTAGTCCTTTCAGCCATAACTTCCCAAAAACACAGACTGGACCTGGGAGCAGCAGGGCCAGGGATTTCTCCTGTCCTTAGCAGTGAACTAGTCCCAGTGCCAGACCCCTGCAGGGATGCTCTTGTAGGGCTATGGGTGAGTGGGCCTGGAGAGTGTAGGATGGTGCCTGTGCAGGCTGAGTGTTGGAAAGGAACAGAGCTGTGCCAAGGAACAGAACAGACCTGTGCCATGTCCAGGGGAAGAGAGGGAAAGGCACTTGTGCAAAGAGCCATCCTCTTACATACAGACTTCAAAGAGCCAAAACCAGATGTGGCTGGGTTGCCTTGTCCTATGTCCTTGCCATTAAGGTCACCATCTGCAACAGAAGTGCAGCAGCACTTGGCTAATGCTGCACAAGAGCTTCACAAGTGCATTTTGAGGGGAATTGCAGGGATGGTGGGGGAGAAGGAGGCACATGTCAGGAATGAGCTTGGATGAGTTCATTTGATAAAAATACACTCTGCCTCATAACCATGTCCTTAGCTGAAGAGGCAGGAATGTTGCAATACTGTTCCCCAGCAGTGACGGAAAGATCAGCTTACAGAGCCCACAGAAATAAACCTCGAGCTGTCTGTGTGTTTACAAAAAAACAACGCAAAGGTTAGGACAAGGAAGCTGGGAGGATCTGGCGGTCTGGCTCTGCACTGAAATATCTGCAGCACACTCTGGCACTGAGATCAACCCCAAAAAAGTGAAAAAAAATCCACTGTGGAATGCAAAATGCAAAAGGGAAAGAAAAAATAAAAAGAGGAAGACCCAAGGAATACCTCACTATTCTGTCACTGCCATTTCCAGAAGGATTCCTCCTTCAAAGGAAAAGTAAAAGTAAAGGAATCTGGGAAATCCCATAGCAACCAAAAGAGCCTCCTTCATCCTTCTATCTGGCAGGACCCCAAGGGACTGTAACTACATCTCCCTTGGAGAAAAATCCTCGAGCTCCCTGATGTGTAGGACGTGTCCTGTGTCCCCCAGCAATATGGGGACATTCCCATGTGGCTCATGGGGCAAGAAAGGTCAATAGCTTCAGCCTGCTACTCCTGGTCCCTGCCAAGGCCACCAGCCACTGAGGCCAACTCAGGCTGTACCTCTCCTCCACAGTGGAGGGGAGGGTCTGGATTGGTTCCTCCTGCCCATCCCCAGAGCTTTCCTACAAGAAACCAGCCCAGCTCCAGTGCACCTGTCATCCCCTTGCACAGCAGCAGCAAGCAAAGCCTCTGCAAGGTGCCTGCCCTGCCCCAGGTGTGGTACTGCCCATGGTCCCTCAGGCCCAGGCACACTCCTGGGCACACTGTTCCAAGCCTTTAAACCCTCCCTGCCAAACCAGGCAGAGCTGGTGGCCCATGCTGGCACCTGTGGAGCCTGCAGCCAGAAGATGCAGTGGGCATTTAAAGGAGATTGCCTCATCCCCAGCCTTGCAGCAACTGCAGCTTTGCACAGTGCAGTGCCAGGGAGGGGAGCAGGAGCTTCTCCTGCCCTGTGCCAAAGCACAGCTGCTGGGCACAGCCCAGGCTGCAGCTCGGCTCTTTGGCCTGAGCAGGACAAACCAGAGACTGGGGTGCCAAAGGGAGAAGGTGGCACGACACAGATCAGTGCCCTGACCAGTCCAGGGAACACAACGGGTCACTGGCCACTGCCAGGTGAGCACCACTCTGCCAAAAACAGCCCTTGCCCCATGCCTAGGAAGGGCACAAGCAAGCAGGGTTCAGCCTCCATCAGAGGTGCTAGGGGTCCCCAGCCATCCTAGGGGTTAGCAAAAGGGTTTGCTGGGTGCACACTCCAACCCTGGTGAATTTAAAACATCATAGCAGGGCTGCACAGAGAGCCAAGGAACATTTAACCCTCCCACCGAGCTCAGGCACTTCGTGCTAGGCAACACTTTGTTTTGGTTTTGAAATTACTATCTCCAGTGAGATCAGCTCTTAAGTGCCTTCAGTGAAAAAATAAATACACAAGCACAAGAATGCAGGGAAAAGAGGGGGAAAGCAGAGCCCAGCAGTGTTTTAGTGCTTAAATTCATCTGAGATTATGTAGACCTGGGAGCAAACAGAGTGGCCAGATGCATTGGACTTAAGTCATGTGAGACTTAAGTCACAGCTCTCAGTGAACTTCTGAAAAGGTAAACATGGTTTATTGATGAAAGGGGACTGAGTAATTCAATGCTTGGTTGGGTCTGGCCTTTGATGTGGGAGCAGCAGGAGATGTGCAGCAATCTCAGGCTGGAGCTGAGGATTGCTGTGAGCACAAGAGGCAGCCCCCCAAACACAGCCTCTCCTGCTGCCTATAAACTTCTCCTCTTGTAGCAGAGCCCTTCCAGGGTTTGGGGGTTTGGGGGATTGGGATTGCAGCCCAGGCTGTGAAATCCAACAAGACAAGCAACAAAAGAGTTTGAAAAGCACTTTGCAGCAGCTGTTGGTGGACCAGCCACATGTTCTTCATTATGAAGGTGATTAATTTCTCATTCATGCTGGGCTCATCTTTAGAAAGTTGTGGTGGCTAAAAGTTCAGGGTGTTCCAGGTTGCAAGACCTGCATGCCAGCATCCTGCTTTTGATGTAAGCCATTCACTGCCACGCTTTGAGAAGAGAGGCACCTGTTGCAAATTTAATCATCCTTTATCACTTAATATTTTCCTGAATGTTTCCCTTGGTTCTGTATCTTGGAGAACACCAGCTTTGTGATAAGACAGAGCTGGAGAAGGTCATCCACAGGCAATGCTCTAGGTTCCTGATCCTGAGCCACAAAAGTCCCTGGGAGCTCCGGTACAAATCTCAGACAAACCCCCTGGTGCCACCTGCATTTGTCACATCCCAGCACAAGGAAAGCCAGCCTGACACCCACAGGCACATCTGCCCATGCACACATACTCTGGAACCAAATAAAAAGCCGCAAGAGCCTGTACTGCAGGTCAGGAGCAGCCAGCCCAGAGTTTGTGGGACCCATCAGCTGAAAAACGCAGCTTTGGTGAGAGGACACCTGAGCAATAAACTGGGCTCATGAGAGGTGCTGCCTGGACAGCAGGAAACAAATCACCACCAGTCTGTAGAGCAACCATAATCTGATCTCCTCAGCCCTCTGAGAGGCAAATTTCAGACTGGTCCAGCTGGGGAACAGAGGGCTCAGCTCCACTGTGACCTTTTCCCTCAAACCAACCCAGCCATCTCTAACTGCTGCATGTCTCACATACTTGCATTTTTACACAACACTCTCCTGTTACTTTTTACCCCATCTGTTGCCCATGATCACAACCCATTTTCTCATTAGACATTGCTCACTGAAGCTCTGCAGCATATTATTTGCAGGAAATTAAGTTTAATTTAACACAAGGTAGTTAAGATTATATTTTTTCCCATCGTTGTGGTGCTGTACATTAGCACTTGTCAGCAGGCAAGCCAGAAATACAGCTAACTGGAAAGAATGAGGAAGGCACCTGTCAAAGGTTCCTTAAAATTAAAATTTGATATTTTTTTAAAAGACTAAATTTTTCAAGTCATATGGGAATAAAATAAAATATTTAAAAAATCCCTCTGCAAAACATTTTCTCAATCAAACCTGCAATCTCTCATTCAAGCAATGTTTAACTCCACCTCAGCCTTCTGGTTATGTTGTTACATCTGACAGCTTTTTTGCAACTTTGAGTGGCACCCACGCGTTTTTTCTGAATCAAGGCAGAGAATAAAACCCAGAGTATGCCAGAGTGTCACTGCCAGCAATTTCAGAAGGAGTGGGATGGAGTGCATTTTCTATGAAAGTGCACAGAACACTGCTTTTAACCACACTTGCTTATCACAGCCCTTCACTGAGCACATTTAGTCCCACACAGGGCTGTGCACAGCAATTCTGCCCTAAACCATCCAGCTGGTGCCAACCACGGGTCTGCTGCAGCCACACCAATGCAAACACCAGGTCCTACCTGTGGTAACAGGCTTAGTCTGACCCTCTAGAATGAAATAGAAATTATGATGGACTACTTTTATATTTTTTTAAGACACTAAAACTGCTGGTGCCAGCCGGTGATGCTGTGCTATTTAATTTATCAAAACCCCTGGGTTACCTAACAGGAAGAAAAAAAGGTCTTCATTGTCAAACCAACCAAACAAGTTCTGGCAATACAAACAATTTATAAATCAGAGTACAAACCTACTTGCCCAGCAAGTTAGGTCAAGTGAGCCATAAGGGGAAGGGGGTTGGACAGAGTGCACCCCGATACTGACCTCCATCCACAGCCCGGCCACGTGCAGGCAAAGGGCTTTTCTCCTGTGTGCCTCCTCAGGTGGGCTTTCAAATGGCTGCTTTTGGTGTACATCTTGGTGCAGCCAGGAAAAGAGCACTTATGCATTTTAATGAGTTCGGCTGCGGGGTTCTTTTGAAATTTCTGACCCATGATGATTCCTGCCTGCCCCTGGATCACACCCCCTGGCCCAATGGGCTTGGCAGCAATGGGGACGGGAGCAATGCGGACAAACTTAGAGGACAAGTTCAAATTGGACGACTGAACTATCTGAGGCACAAGGGCAAATGTCTGTCCTTGGATGTTGACTAGGAGCTGTGCAATTTTAATGTTCTCCTGTGCTGGTCCTTGGGAACTGGGGCTCGTGTTGGACTCCTGTTTGATCTGTACAGGCTGAATTTGGAGCATAACCGGTATTCCATTCTCCAGGGTCATCCCTCCATTTGGAGCTTGGCCACCTTCTGTTGAGCTGGTCAACTGTTCACTTTTGCTCTCTTTTAAACTAGCACTGGGTAGCATATGGTCTTTTTGCTGCAGCGAAGCAACAGAAACCTGGCTGCAAGCTCTCAAGTCCTTGGTCTCGCTTTTAGGTCTTTCTTTGAGCTCCAAGTCCATGTTCTCCTCCAAAAACTCCTCAATTTCCTCAAGCGTGGGCTGAAATGGTCCTGAGTCTTCCATATCCACAGGAAATTCAGGCAACCTAAAGTACTCCTCTTTCACTATTGGCTGAAGTCTCCTTTTGTCCCACCATGATGCAGTGGTGCTCCCCAAAGATGCCTGGGACAATAAATAGTCTAAGATACTGTCCTGACTTTCTGCACTGGATGTGCTTCCATAGCTGGAGCTGAGGACCTGGGAGTCAGGGCTGGAACAAGAACAAAAGCTGGACGAGTCACTGTCATCTTCTGACAGGGGAGAGGGCAGCATTTGGTAGGACCTCACGCCTGCTGTCATGTCCCCAAAGTATCCAAGAGAAGATCTTGTGGATGAAAAGGATTCATCAGTAGGCAGCAAGTGATCCACCATTCCTGGATGATCTCTTAAGGATATCCCAACAGCATATACCAGGCAGCCAAAGTTCAGGTGAGAGCCTGAGTGCAGGAAAACAAAACAGCAACAGTCAGAAGTTGGTTTAATGATTTATCTCCATGAACTGAAGCTCGTAGAGCCCTCTAGCCCACAGGAAAGTCCAGAGCATCCAGCCTCCCTGGGTACACAGGCTGCTACAAGCTTTGATATGTCTGCACCACCCCCTGAGGACTGTCAGGGCTGAAGCACTTTGCAGGATTGCACCACATATTTGCAAAAGAATGCTGTCAGAAATCATTTCCCAACCCTGTGTGCTCCAGATTTACAGCTCCCTTACAGAATATTACCGGCAAGAGAAAATAAATAACGAGCTTTCACCTAGCAGTGAAATCCAGAGCCAAAGAAGGGAATGGGAAGAAAAAAATAAAGTGTTGAAATTTTTACCACCGAAAAGAAACAAATAAAAAAAGTTTATTGCTGGTGGTCATAAAATGCAAATCCTTTCCCTATCTTGTAGCTTTCCACCAAACTTATTTTTAACTTCTTCAGTTCTACAAATATAGACTGTTCAGCAGAATGCAAGGATCAATCTGGCAGGAGCCAAAAATATTTACTGTGCTTCAGCATTTACAAGGCGGATTTTCCCTCCAGATGTAATGAATCAGTGTGCCAACGTCATCATCACCTGCACTGTCCTTAATAAGGCTGGCACTGCACTGAGCTAATTACCATGGCCTGGCTGCCAGTTGGTGGCTGCTTTCACCCCTCTGCTCCACGCTGCTCTCTCCGTGGTGATTGCCCCTTGCTTCACCAGCTAACACAAGAAACTTCCTAGAAAGGAGCCTGGGGAGGGGGGAGGCAGGAGGGACATCAAATATTTCTTTTTATTCCCCACCTCCCCGAGGGAAAAAACAAAAATTGCTTACGGGTGGAGATTGTGCCCCTTAGAGAGCGAACGCAGAGAGCTCGGGATGGAGCGAACACTGGCCCTCAGTCATTCGCTCAAGGTGACTGATTGGAAACAGAGCTGCACATGTGCATAATAAAACTCTTTCTGTGGAAGGTATGTGGGCTGCAGAGATAGGAGTCATTCGATCAGCCTATCCCGAGAGGAGAGGCTGTGTGAGTGTGTGAATTGGGAGGCATGTGACCCAGCGTGAAGGAAATGCCAGTCAATCTTGTTACACGCTGTCATTTTCCACAGGCTCTGCCGCTGCGCTCTGGACGCTTTGCCATGAATAGTCAATAGCTCTCAGTTTCGTGCAGGCGAGAGGATGGTTGTTACTGCTCCTGCAGAGCATCTTTGCTGCCTCACCTCCAAAATTTGCCCTGTTTTTCCTTCTCTGGAGAAAAATCAAAAGGTGTCTGTATGCTCAGTGCTGCAGCGAGGTATTTTACACAACACCCTTAAAGAGCTCTGTCCCATTGGCAACATCTATATTTCACAGGGAGAGGGGGGAAAGCCATATTTCTTAAAGATATGCTTCCTCCTTCATAGACACGTGGAGGAAACACAGACGGGTTGAAAGAAAGACCTAAAAGTAAGATTGCACATTTTCCTGCTGTGTGTGTCCTGTCAGTCAGCTATGCCTCTGAACCAATAATGAAATGCCTACATGTGCTGAGCACAAGGAAGTTCAAACTGAGGTTAGTGGCTCTGTTTTGTGACCTTAGCTTATAATCATGTCTCGTAGTAAAAGCAAAGAGTCAGAAGAGCTGAACTATTTCTAACACACTTTTTTTTTTTTTTTTTAAATCTCTGTGCTGATGGAAAGTTCCCCCAGCAGAAGTCCCATAGCTGAGCTATTCCAGTTTTGAAACAGAAAGCACCATCTGCTTCTGACAAATTAGTATTGGCATCTGGTAAGAATTCACCTAAGCTTGATTTTTTCTGTCTTGCAGCAAAAACTGGTGAGTGCCTTGAGAAACACAGGGCAGAAAAGAAGACTTGCCCTCTGATCTGTATTATTCTAGCTTAAACTTCTGAAGAATGGAGCTGGGAGAGAAATCTGGGCTGCAACATGTGCTTTTCTAAGAAAAGCTGGCGTGCTCTGTGTGCACCAAAAGCAGTTGGTGAACTTCTTTAAAAAAAAATAAAATTAAAACGTTCGAGGTTTTTTTAAATGCCTGCAAGAGCTGGGAAGCCACATATCAAAATATCCATGTATTTCCCTGGGAATAGAACTAAACTGTAATTTGAATAAGGACTTAAACGAGGGGGGAAAAAAACAACAATGAACCCCTAGCAACTGCTGTGGGCCAGTTACCTCAGCAGAAAACAGCCAGCAGGCTTGTTTCCCATCTCTTTTGACAAGGAACAATATCACTCGATGTAACCAGAGGCTTTTTAAGAGGGGACTGTCAGAGCCAAATAGATCCAGGCACATTACGGGCCAGTTCTGCTTTCTGTGCACTCTCAAAGCTTGCAGAACAGCCAAGAAGATTTTGGGGAATGCTTGGAATGCAGGATCGAGCCTGGCTATATTTTTCTCCTAAAGGCCAGGCTAACAACCAAAAGGCTTTCATCATTACTTTGCCTGAAGACACAGCCAAAACCAGAAGATTAGTAAACAAAACCAAAAAAAGCCGGGGCTGTGAAGGCTGTGAAAACGAATGATGCTGTTTCCATAACGCACTTTCATCTCCAGGAACGTTGAAAACATGTTAGAAATGTAAGCACCTATAGCGAGAGTGCAGTGCCTGAGCCTTTGGAAACAGCACTTCTGGAGTGAAATACAGCAGCTGTTTAGCAGCACCACCGTCTCCAACTTTTTTTTTTTTTTTTAAGAGTTCCCTGGGTTGTTATGATGTCCTTTCTGCCAAAAACATGTTGTTCTGTTTAAAACCTAATTTCCAGCTAAAAAAAAAAATAGTGGCAAAAAGCAAACCAGAGAAGACATATTTTGACGCAGAGCAACATTAAAATGCAAAGTCCTGGGAACTTGCTGAAACACGGGGATGCATTTCCCAGCCTGTCATTTCTGGACAGTCAGCCCAGCACAACTGATCGCACAGCATATATGAGATGCTGACAGTCATTCCTATGTTTACTGCCACAGCTTTTTCTAGTTTAAGACTAATCTCTTCAGGGTTTTCTCTTGTTCCCTAGAAGGTTTTAAATCTGTTCAGGCTGACTTCTGCTCCACAGATAGAGCCATAAACAAGGCAATGAAGCAGACCCAAAGTTTCTAAGAAATTAAAAGAGAAATGCGGGGGGGGGAGAAAAAAAAAATAAAAAGAAGCCGTGAGCCAGGAGTAAACACATTTGCTCTCATCTCTTCCGCAAGGTGGCTGTGCTGCTCCCCGGACACAGTGGGGTGTTCAGGTTTTTTTTTTCCAAACCCTTTGCTCCTGGGAAGCTGCAGAAACATTCCCAAAGCTTTCTTGTCTGAAAACTCAGCCGCTGCAGCCCCAAACTTTGGCTTCCACGAGGGGAAGCGTTTCACCTGCAGCGGGCACAGGCAGCCGGAGCGCATCCCGCTGGCTCTGAGCGCCGGCAGCGAAGGGTGCCCCGAAATAACGTGTGGCACAGGGAAAGGGCTGCTGGGGGACACTCACACGGAATTCCCACTTCAGCCCGGTTTCCATGCAAAACATGCTTGTTTGAGGGTTTATTAATCGTGGTTCTGTTTGTTTGTTTGTTTCGTTTGTAGAGGGTTTTTAAAAATTACTATTTATTTTATTTGCTTTTCCTTTCATCCCTTTCCAGGAGGCTTTGGGGGCCCGAGCTCCCGGTCTCCCCTCCACCAGAGTGGTCACGATGATCGGGAATAAACCCCCCCTGGCCGCCTGTCACTCCACGGCACGGCACCGCTGCAGCCCGACAGCAGCCCCCCAGCCGCTGCCGCTGCCCCGCCGGGGATGGAATCCGAAATTCGGAAACCTTGGAAATTGGTGGCACCTCCGCCGGCGGGACACGGCCCCTTTCCCCCCGCTCGCTCTTACCTGAACTCCTCTGAGCCGGCGAGCCACCAGAAGAACGCGACAACAACAACAGCGAAAACGAGAGGAGGAAAAAAACCCCAAACAACACAACCAAGCCACCAAAAAAAAAAAAAAAAAAAAAAAAAAAAAATTAAAAAAAAATTAAAAAAAACCCCAAAAAACTGTCAAAACAATAATTTTAAAAAATTACAGAAAAATTTAAGCAGGCACTCTCGCACGCTAAAACTCCGGAGCGAAGCCGAGCAGAGCCCGAGCAGAGCCCGCGGAGGCAGGAGCGGCGCAGGGAGCGGAGGCGGGCGCAGCTCCCCCGGGAGGCGGCGCGGGCTGGGAGCGCGGCCCCGGCCCGTAGTACTATATCCCTATAAACCCTCACATGACGGGCCCGCCGCGCCGGGGGAGGCCCGGGAGAGGCTCGACCGCGTCCGCCGCCACCATTGGCCCCGCAGCGGCGGGGGCCGGCCCGGCACCGGCCTCAATGGAGCCGCGCCCGGCCCCGGGGCGGTGCCGCCCGGGGAGGGGAACGGCGGGATGGAGGGGGAACGGCGGGGATGGAGGGGGAACGGCGGGGATGGAGGGGGAACGGCGGGATGGATGGAGGGGGAACGGCAGGGATGGAGGGGGAACGGCAGGGATGGAGGGGGGAGAACAGCGGGATGGAGGGGGAACGGCGGGATGGAGGGGGAACGGCGGGATGGATGGAGGGGGAACGGCGGGATGGAGGGGGAACGGCGGGATGGAGGGGGAACTGCGGGGATGGAGGGGGGAGAACGGCGGGGATGGAGGGGGGAGAACGGCGGGGATGGAGGGGGAACGGCGGGGATGGAGGGGGAACGGCGGGATGGAGGGGGAACGGCGGGATGGAGGGGGAACGGCGGGGATGGAGGGGGAACTGCGGGATGGAGGGGGGAGAACGGCGGGGATGGAGGGGGGAGAACGGCGGGGATGGAGGGGGAACGGCGGGGATGGAGGGGGAACGGCAGGGATGGAGTGGGGAGAACAGCGGGGATGGATGGAGGGGGAACGGCGGGATGGAGGGGGAGAACCTCAGGGAGGGAACGGCCGCGATGGAGGGGAGAACGGCCGGGGATGGAGTGGGGGAACCGCCGGGATAGAGGGAGAAAACTGTCGGGGATGGAGACGGGGAACGGGCAGGATGGAGGGGGAGAACCGACATGCACTGTCCTGGGACTGAGTGTCCATCTGGGACTGAGTGTCCATCTAGGACTGAGTGTCCATCTGGGCCTGTGGCCACAGAACGAGGAGCAATGATTTTAAACTGAAAGGAGGCTGGTTTGGATTCGGTCTATAGCAGAATGTTTTACAATGAGGGTGATGAAACACCGGAACAGGTTGCTCGGGGAGCTGGTTGATGCCCCATCCCTGGAAACATTCCAGGTCAGGTTGGACGGGGCTCAGCAATTTGATCGGGTTGAGAACGTCACTGCTCCCTGCAGGGAGTTGGCCTAGGTGGCCTGTTCATGTCCCTTGCAACCCACACTGTTCTGTGAGCCTGAGAGTGTGCAAGCCCCTAGACATCTCCTGGAGATAAGCCAGTCCCTCCTGCCCCACACCTGCACATCTGCCCCCTTCCTGCCTGCCAAAGCTTGATGGGGGCATTTCCAGCATGCTAGAAATTTTTTGGATGTGTGTCCCACACACACACACACACACACCAGTGTTACTACAGACATCGCTGTAGTTTTTAATATAAACACACATCATAATTTATATATACACATATACATACATATATACACGAACACACTATAGGCAGTACATGGTATGGATCAGGATCTGTGTTCAGCTCCTGCAGAGGAAGCTCACAGTAGGGCCAGCTGCAGCAGCAGTCATTGAGCATTTTTCTGCTCATTTAGTGGCTTTTCAAATTCAGTTTTTCCTTTTTCTAGATTTCCTGGGAAGGTGCAGCCCGGGATATCAGAATGCAGTCCTATGACGACAGGTCTGTGCACCCTTTTTTGAGAGCACGTGGGACAGCACTCCATTCCTTCTTCCCCACAGTAGGCCTTGTTGTCCTGCAGGGAATATGAAGCATTATTCTCATTTTATGGAAAAACTGAGGCACGAGGATCAAACAAAAGGTCTGTGGCAGAACCAAGATGCAGCCTCATCTCTTTCCAAATCCAGCTCGATTTAAACTCACAAAAATATCCTCCATCTGCATTTCTTCAGAGTTGCCAGTAACACATCCCACAGCCTGGCAAACATGAGCCCATCTCTTCCCAAGAGGACGTTCCACCTTGACAAGTCCTGGCTGGGCAGCAGCACAGGGGTGACCCTACAGGTGCTCCTTCATCCCCCTGGGGACAGCTAAAGGACCTGGGGGTGCTCAGGGCTCTGCTCTCATGCACAGACCTCGTTCTTCTTCTCCACATTGTCTCCATGAATAATGCATGAATACATGCTCATCAAAATTCTAGATACTATATTTATACAAATACATCAGGGCCAAATTCTGCATTAGTGTAACTTCACTGACGTAAAAGGGATTGCGTTGGTAAAAATGTTGGCCTTAAATATTTTTACCCAAAATAGATGCTTGGCAAACCTTGATTTACTGCTTTTTCTCAATTAAAGCCCCTTTGTTTCCTGAGTAAGTGAAGTTTAGTGTGATTTAGCAATGCAAAGGACATGAAATGTAGATATAGCTAAAATCTAAGCCCTCAAGGCCAGGCTTTAATGGAATTTGAATTGTTGGCTGTACATGTACAAAATTTCCTTGTAATGTTTTTTATATGAAAACAACCAAAATTTGCAAACTTAATTCTATCATCATTATAACCTACCAAGGCACTGGAATGTGTTAGAGCTTTCTCTAACTTGCATTTTTCCACTTGCAAAAGGCAATGTCTTCGTGTTTTAGTCACAGTAGTTCTGAACTTTGTGTAAATTGCTAGAGATGCAGTGAAGTCCCATATTTACCTTATGTGGAATTAAAGGTGTTTTCCCCGTTCTGCTTTTCAAGTTCCATCTGTTTTGCTGGGCCCACAAGCTTTTCACTTCCCTAAAGCAGCACTGCAGGCTGGGTCCTTTTCCCAGGGTGCAGCTGCAGGGCTGCACTGCTGGCTGTGTCTGAGGCTGCAGGTAGGAAGGTGAGAAGTTTTCAGTGGGCTCAAGCAGATCCCAACACGTGCTGCTGTGGAAGGGGATGCACAGCCACCACCCCTTGTGCCAGCACTGGCCCCTGTGTGTGGCTGCATGTCGTGATGGAGGAGGGATCTGATGCCTTTTCATATCTGAAGAACTCTAGTGAGCATCTCAGCCTTTCAATAGTGCTGTGAGGTGAAAGCAGGGGAAAATATCAGGAAAGTGTAACTAATCTGTATTTATCCCTGAGATTACCCTGTGGGGAAGAAAAAACACCCAAACCATATTAGAAATGCAGGCAGGCAGTGCACAGCACCTGAGAAGCAAGTCCAGAGCATGCAGAATGAGCCCTGACCAAGCTCACTCACACGCAGAGTGACAAGTTCTGGATGCACCAAACCTTGTGCATATTCCAGATCCCCTTGGCTGTCCACACAGAATCCATGGGAAATTTCAGCACAGCCCTTGTGTGCAGGCTCAGTGCCTGTGCCTTCAGCATTCCTGGTGTCCAGAACTCCTGTAGAAATTGCTGCCCTGACCAGTACATCAGTACATCCTGCACAAATATCCAAAGCCCTCTTTTTCTGCCCAGGCAAAATTTCTAGACAGAGACAAAGGATATGTTAAAATCAAACAAACAGGATATACAATAGTACAAGTTCTGATGCCTCACTACAGCACTAACCTGACACCTTACAACAGAGAGTAATTTGAAAAGGCACAAAAGTTGCTACCTCCTAGAATGCTAATCTGGGGTTGTCCTTGCTGAGACATCCCCACAGATTCATCCACTGCAGCATTTTTCCTGAGCAAAGATTTAACAGACAAATTTCCTTTCTCAGCTTGACCATATTTTGTTACCCATGAGTCTGCTGGGAGTGCCTTGAGCTGCAGATGTGGTTCTGAGGTCTGCAGGCACATTTTGGGGCTCAAACCCAAAACTGAAGATAAGCTGCAGTGGCAGGTGGCAGCCTCTGAGCTGACTCAGCCACTTTTCCATCCCTCCGTGCTCTCTGAATGCACCTCTCAAGCTGTGAACTGGTTAACTGTTCTGAGCCCCATGACACTGAAAGCAAGCTGACACACATCTAAGTTTTGCTCAAGGCTTTGGAAACATTACAAGCCTTTATTAACAGCAGGGGAAATGCACAGATCTAGACAAATATAATTACTTCTGATCCCTTCTTTCTGCCAACTTTTCATGAGAACCAGCAATGGCTGTTGGGCTGGGACAAGATTTTGGGAATGAATTTTTGTGCCTCTGTGACTGATGTTACATCAGTGTCCTTCATTTGGTACTGCAGCACAACTGAGCCCTCAGTCCATGCTATGAAATACATCTGGATTTTCCTAACCCATCCTTTTTGTACATCACTAAGAGATTTCCTTCCCTTTTTCACCTCTTCAAAAACTCCTTTGAAAATCTATTGTTACTTCTGTACTTTGATATTATTTGGGCATTTTCCATTTTCTCTTTTGCTACCTTTCAGGAGAGAACTTCAGTCAAACTGGTTGCCCTGCTCAGACAGCCTTTCTGGTATTAGCACAGCCCAGTCAAACACTGGGATAACACAGAGTCCTTTTCACTGGCTTTTGTCTTATGGCTGTGTGCTAAAGATCTAGTCAGATAAACCTCAGCATTCAAGCTTTTAAATATTTTCCTGAAGGTAATAATTTCCATGCTTTATAAAGTCAAAGAGGAGCCATAGGCTGAGCTATTAATGAGCTGTTCTGTGCCACATAGCACAGAGCCATTAAAGGTGGGAAAGGCAGCAAGGGGTTCCTCCACACCACACTTGGCATTTTACACCTAAGAATTGTCTGGCTCTGCTCATACTCTGCCTCTCCATACCTGCTCCACAGAGGCTGACTTTTCCTGCCTCAGATATTCTCTTCTTTTGTATGTTGCTTGCACAGTTCTGTGTTGCAAATTATTTCTCATTTTTCAAGGGACTCGAAGGGAAAGTGTTTGAACTTCACGGACAGGCAAAAAGAGGGATTGTGTCACACTGGAGAGCTGTCTTTAGAGGTCACCTGTGATATTTCTGCCCCAGCCCTTCTATTTCTCATTTACTGCAGCAACAAACTATTAGTAATCTGATGAGCCAGCCAGCCACCTGACAAAACAAGGGTTAGTCAGGCTGAATCGATTATTCACACATTTCCATCTGATTTACAAATCAAGGTTGCTCTTTTTCCAATAAAAGAAGCAAAATAATCAAGCAGAGTAAAAAAAATAAATAAAAAGGAAGTTCGAATTCTACTTGTTGGCTTTGTGTGTTATTTGGGGCTTTTTTTCAGTTTTTTTAAATTAGTCTCCTGCAGATGGATCCTTTCCATGTGCCACAAAGCTTATGGTCACATCCAGCTGAGCTCTACTGGGCTTTCAGCACCATAACAGTTACATGGGGACAGAGGGAACAAAAAAGCCTGTCAGACTCTCCAGTAATGTTATGCTCACGTTAACTTAGCAGTCCTTGACACTCACAGATAAGGACTGTAAGTTCTCTCGTACTACAGAAATATTGACACAAAGAATATGTTTATCCCTGGCTGTGTCTCTGCAGGACAAGGTGGAAACAGCAACAGCGATCTCAGGACTTAATTTCTTTGGCCTTGCCAGGGCATCTGTGCTGCAGGGCCAGCAGTATATTGATTTTTGGGTTTTTTCTTTCCTCCACTGGTTTGGAAATGATGTTGTCTTTTCAAGTCAGAATCATAGGTCCAGGGGGAGATAAACTGGAAGAAACTCAATTTAGGATTTTTTATTCTATTACGCTTTTGACTGTTAAAGACAGTGGGGGGACCCGGGGAGAGTTTCTGATTTTCTCCCAAACTTTCTGTTCATTAATATACTGAAATAGAAAATATTAGTTGAACTTTTGGTTGCATTTCTCCAGGGCATCTTTAGCTGGGTCCAGCTCCAACTTGGGATTTCCATGTGCAACCCCTGCACTTTAATCTGGCAAAAGAGCTGAGCTGGTCCTGCTGACATCCGAAGGAACGAGACCAGGCTCTGCAGGGACAGGAGTGTCTGAGTGTGTGATGCACAAGTTGTCCCATCACTGCCTCCCCTGCCTTGTGGCGAGGTGGAGCACAAGGGCTGGGGCTCAGCTCCCTAACTCTAATCCTGAAGCTGATGGAACACACATTGCAGGGGGTTCAGAGCGAGGGGCACAGCCCAGCCCAAGCCACCCCTCCCGAGGTGACTCAGGGACACGCAGGTCTGTAAATGGGACAAAACCCACTGACTCACCTGGAGGAGATTCACAACCCACTTCTGCTCATCCAGGTTTAGGAAAGGAAAATATACTGGAAGACGCTGAGGAAGATTTGGGGTTGGATGGATGCTGGCTCCAGTTCAGGAGAGGATCTGAGATAAACTGTGTTCCCCTGCCCTCTCCTGGAAGGAATACGCCAGGGCTGGGTGTGTTTGTGCAGGATCCTTGTGCAGTGGCTCCAGGAGCTGGTGAGAGGAGATGAGGTTTTGAAGACAGTGTTTACAGAACTGAACAATTCTGACCATGCTGTGTCCACCGTGCATTGCCAACACCACGTCTGCCAGACACTGGCACGCCTCTGGAGAATGTGGATGTCCTCAAGGAAGAGCTGCCTGCCCGTCTGGCCATTTGCACTGAGTTGGGAAACAGTGAGTGACTCAACCGAGGGCATTCAGAGCCTCTGCTCACCCTAAATAGCAAACACAAAGCCTACAGGCAAGCACAGTGACCTTGGCTCGGGTCACAGCTGGAGCAGCACCAGGTCAGAAATGCAGCACCATGGCACCAGGGCAGAGCAGCTGGGACCCATCCCTCGGCCAGGGACACGGTGAGAGCCCAGCAGGGAGTCAGCTCAGTCTCCTTGGAGGCTGTAGAGTAGAGAAAGCAGGGAAGTCCTCAAAATCAGGAAGATCCAGGTCTGGTGCCTGGTCCTGAGCCTTCAGCTGTGGTGTTCCTGTTACTGCTCCAGGCACACACTTCAGTGAATATGACCCATTTACACAGATTCACACCCAGACTTATTTGGAGATTTTGCAAAGCTTCCTGCCTCTCCAGAGACACTGGAATTGCATTCTTCTTTTTTCCAAACATCAAACAGCCAAAGCAAAACTAGTCCTGTCCTACAAAGGGCTGATTAGCAAGCCACTGCTGTTGAGATAATAATGGGAGCAATGAACCACAAAAGCCAAGTGCAGAAACTCTATAAATAAGTCTCTGGTTCAGGAGTTACAGCACAGGACTATGGATCAGGAGCTCTGGAATGGCAGAACCAACCACATGTGCACTAGATAACCTCACAAGTGTCTCACATGCTTCAAGGTTTCTTCGTAGTTGTGTTCCACCAGGTCTTTCTAAACCCAGCAAAGAGTTATGCAAAGAGGTATCTCTGGCATGTTGGTAGGTAAATCACCTCCTTCCAGCTGGGGTGCTCTCAACCCAGCATTGTAGACAGGCTCTGAGCAAAGGTTGGTGGGGACATGATCTTTTAAACTTTGACTAACTGCTCTGTCCTCATGATGGGGGAGTCTCTGAGAGCAAAACAGACCCCACCTAATACCTTGACCAGTTCCACAGCTGTTTTTTCCCAGCTCCACCCAAACATAAGTCCTGTTTGCTGGGTTTGCAGTATTTTTAGCATCTCTTTACCCTCCCCTTCACCCTCTTATCAAAGAGGTGAACTTCAGTAAAGTAGTTCCAGCTGTCTTAAAAAGTGAGGTTTGTATTTCCTGCTTCAATACAGGGTTAAAAACAATGTTTCTGTTCATCACAGAAATAAATGTTAAATGGAAGTTGAGTTATATCTCTCCTGTGACTAATGTTCTAGCTTGTTTTCCAAAGTTAATTCTTCATACGCTTTTTCCCCCCTCTTGTTCCTTTTTACATTTATCCAGACTCCTGTGTTCCCATGGGACTAATTACCCACTCAGCAGTTACTCTGAAGTCCAATTGTGATAGCTGGCAAAACTCTGCTCTTCTATGCAAGCTTTTAAAATATTTCCTCAATTTATTTCAAATAGCACCACTCTCCAGAGCTTCTCCCCAGTTTGTGTTGCCCTGGACTGAGATTTATTTTGCTGCTGTTGAGAGCTGACTGCTTTGTTTATCTCAGGGCAGATATTCTCAGCAGAATAATTAATAATAAAAAACAGACAAAAAACCCCAAGAAACTGGATCACTCGTATCAAAAATTATCCACTGTGATGCAATCTTCTATTTTCTCATCTAGTGGGTTCTTGGTAGCAATGTAAGCAATGAAAAACCACTGATTCAGACCTGGATTATTCTGTCTCAAAATACAGATGTGATCATAATGTTTCCATTCACATCCACCTTATATTGTCTAAAAGTTTGGGAGAAGATTAATGCATATTCTGCAATCTAAAGATGCCCATTTTCTTACTCTGTAGGTGTTTGTGAGCAAAGTATTTACCCCTGCTGGTGTTACAAGCAATAATGGAGAGCTAAATTCAGATTACTGGCATATTTTTTTTCCCCACAAACACTGCTTGAGAGGAAAATATGTCCCTTCCCAATTCTGCAACTATTTAAATGTCTATATGGCCAGAAGTGACTCACCTCATCTCCTTGCTCTGTGGTTTCACCTCCTGTTCCTTAAGGATAATAATCTTGGCAGAGCACAATACAGAACAAACTGATGTTCATAAAATGATTTCAAGTGCCTGGTGAAGAAAATACAGAAAAAAGATTATGAGAAGGCCTTTTTTTCAGGACATCTGAATTGTGCTAGAGGCAGAGGGAATACGGCATCTTTTATGAGAAGAGCCTGTAATTGTTGAATTGGGGAGAAAATCACATTCTATTGAGTGGTTTAATTCTTCCACAACCTCTACTTAACAACATGCTGGTTCTTTTTATTCCCCTAGGGAAAAGAGATCTCTAAATCACTGCAAATCACCCAGTTTTTGTCCAAGTGGACCTGGGTTCTGTCTGCTGCAGAGGCTGACACAGCTGCTGCCCTCAGCTCTAAAGCCAGTTTACCCCCATGACCAAGCCACATTTGGGTGGTTTTGCAGCAGTTTGCATTTGATGGTGACCATCCTGTGGATTCTGCAGGCAGTTGGGTTTCCCTGGATACCATTAGAGCTCCTGGCCAGCAGCAAGCAGCATCTCTCCCACTGCAGTGAGGCATTGATCACACAGACCTGTCAGAGGCAGAGGAAGTTCACTGTGGCAGTTCCCTTTGGAATTCTGTCTAAATACCACAGCCCCCGAGGTAAATACCAGCCCTGCAAAGTGGGAAGCATTGCCACACCAGCCCTTCTCCTCACAGCCTTGGTAACAAAACCACTCAAGGAAAATGCTTTGCTTTTACACCTAGGAATAAACTAGTTATCTCTATCAGAGAAGACAGAAATTATGTTGCTTTTGGAATGTCAAGTTCTCCATTTTTAGCATGCAAAGTCTCTTATATTCACAATAATTTGCTGATGGGACCCACAGCAAACCCACAGAGCAGCACCAGTTCTAACCAGGGGTTTCACTGGTGGTCTTAGCAGAGGCTAATGAAATCAATTGCAAACTCTGGATCTTTTTAGCAAAATTGATTTGGTAATTAAATATCTAATTTCAAGACTTGTCTCAGTCGTATTTCCAGCTCAAAGTTACAGATTTTTAAAGATATTTTACCTTTGCACCTATATGTTAAAAATCAATCTCCCCCATTTTTTAAGGCTAGCAGTATTTTAATAGCTTTCTACATCTTTCAGTTATTTCATTTCATAAGCTAATAAAAATATTCCTACTAATGTTATAGACTCTTTTTGACTTTGCCCAGCTCATACCCCACATGTGGCCACATCCTGGGAGCAGCCACCACTGGCTGAGCTGGCTGAAGGAGAGGATGCACAGCCACAGGCACACTGGAACTCCTCCTGCTGGAGTGACAGCTTGGAAAACCTCAGTATTTCCAAAATCCCAAGCTGGGAGCTGTTCTTAATCTGTCATCAGCTTTTTAAGAAGAATCTAAGAACTGTCTGGGCATTCATATAAAAATTGAAAACGTCAAACGCTCCTTCCTTCCCCCTGACCTTTGTGCAGAGCTGTCAGAATGGGCCATGGCTCTGGCCAGCACACAGCTGGTGATCAGGAACAGCATTTCATGGACTCCAGGCTGGGTCTGGCAGATGGGAATGTCAGCAGTGCCCCAGCAGCTGGCAGGGCTGGTGAGGCACAGGCAATGCTGGCATTGGTGCCAGCAGGTCACTGGGAATCACTCCCTGTCACACCCCTGCCCTCCTCAGCCCCCAGAGTGCAGAGCAGGAGAATCCTGCCCCAGGGATGTGCCAGTGCCCTCCTTCCCTGTGGCAGTGCTCAGGTGCAGTGTGTGTCACCCTGTGTCACCACAGCTTGCTGGGTACTGCTGGGGCTGCTGCTGCCTTCAGCAGCCCTGCACACAGCACCCAAAATATCTGCACATGGATAACTGCTGTCCTGTGCTGCTGCCTTCAGCAGCCCTGCATCAGCATCCAAAATATCTGCACATGGATAACTCCTGTCCTGTGCTGCTGCCTTCAGCAGCCCTGCACACAGCACCCAAAATATCTGCACATGGATAACTGCTGTCCTGTGCTGCTGCCTTCAGCAGCCCTGCACACAGCACCCAAAATATCTGCACATGGATAACTGCTGTCCTGTGCTGCTGCCTTCAGCAGCCCTGCATCAGCATCCAAAATATCTGCACATGGATAACTGCTGTCCTGTGGTGTGCTGCCTTCAGCAGCCCTGCATCAGCATCCAAAATATCTGCACATGGATAACTGCTGTCCTGTGCTGTGCTGCCTTCAGCAGCCCTGCACACAATATCCAAAACAGCAGCACATGGATAACTCCTGTCCTGTCCTGTCCTGTCCTGTGCTGTGCTGCTCAGTGCCACAGATGGGTGCCAGGGATTTACTGATACCCTCTGCTCTGCTGGCTGCTGCAGCTCCATTGCAAATGACATTTGTTTGTGCCATTCTGTGTCACTGGAAAGGCTGTGAGTTTTTTTATCTGCCCACATGTCGACAATGGAGGATGCTCCTTGTAAAATCAAGTCTGGTTTGCTTTCAGTCAGGGGTTTCTAGAGCAGCAGGAATTCCCAAGGAAGCCCTAGGTGTGTGAGCAGATCTCCACCGTGCAAAGTGGCAGTGGCCACTGTGCTGGCATTTGGTGACAGGTTATTGCCACTGTGCAGTTATTGCCATGGTGGCAGACCCTGGCCAGGCTGCCAGCTGCAGGGAGAGGGACAGGATTGCAGCCTTTGACGTCATTGCAGCAGGATCCAGCTCAGACATTGTCCCAGCAGAGATTGCACGTGGCCCCCCAGAGAGCAGACAGGTTGTGCAATGCCAGAACAGGCTCCACTGAGGGACTGGGCACATCCCTGCCCCAGCAATCAGCACCACCAGCACCAGCCTGAGCTGGGTGGGAATGGAGTCTGGCAGTGAAATCAGTGCAAGTCTGCTCAAAAAGCTGTTTAATAATTTGCCTCCAGGCAAAAACATTTTGAAAAAGAGAGGATATCACCATGGAGCAGCAAAATGATGGACAAAAGATGTATTTACCTTCACAGGCAGGGCTCTTTGCATGGGTTAAAGGAGAGGGTTTCAATAATACCTCTTTGTTTGTTATTTTCTTTTGGGGGCACTGCCTAATACAAATGAGTTTGGTGAAGAGAAATAAGGGCTACAGATATCCCAGGGACTCATCAGTTAGCATGAGTCTGTGGAGATGTTTAGGCCTTGTCCAGGCAAGAGAATCAAAATAAATTCATGGGAAGCCAGAAGGTGGTGATGATTTTGGAAGTGGTGGGAGGGGAAAAAATCAGAGCACACAGAAGAGCTCCAATCCAGCCAAAGGAGCTGGACAGAGGCAGGAACACAGAAAGCTCCAGGACACCCCCAGGATGCTTGGGGAAAATGGTTCAGGTGTGGGATGTCATCTCCAAGGAGGATGCTAAGGGCCAACATTTCTGTCCAGGCAACACAAGAGAAGAAACAGAGGAACCACTGTTCAAAGTTGGAGCTCCAGCAGGGTGGGACAGAGCCGGAGCAGGAGCAGCAGCAGGGTGAGCCCAGAGTGGCACAGCTCTGCTGGGAACCAGCCACAGCCATCAGAGTCCCACGGGCCAGATGAATGCTCATAAACATACCAGCCAGCAGGAAAACTCCAGCGACCCAAACAAGAGGTGCAAAAGGAAAAGAAATGCTGAAAGCAATCACCTTGATATCCTGGGCCACCCTGGAAGGCAGCCCTGCCTGGGACGGGGCCAGCACGAGGATTTGGCATTTCTCAACCATCCTTTGAAGCCCACTGAGACCCAGGCAGGAGACAAGAAGTTTTGTCAGCTCCATAGCTGCTGCCTCCTCCTCCCTCACACCCCCTTTCAAGAGGAAAATGTGCCAGGAGCCTTCTTTGGCTGCCTCTGAGCCTGCAGACCTGCTGAGGAGTCACAGGCTGCTCCAAGGGGCTGCCTTGAGCAGCCACACATGGATGGAACTGCAGGATTTACCACCTGGAAAGAGATCAAGCTGTGAGCCAGGATGAGCAGAGCATGAAATCCCAGGTCTAACAGATTGTATGGAGAGAGGAAGGTAAATCAGGCAAACTGCTGGAAGTTTTGCTGGGCTTGGCCCAAAGCAATGTGTATTCAAATGTAGAAACTCAGAACATTTTGAAAGACCTTCAGTTAGGAACATGTGCTGTAACAAAACATGGATTATTGTAGTGATAGAACTCCTTGATACACCATTTAGCAGTGTCAAAAGCAGAAATTTGCTGACAAGATGCTAGAAGAAGTATCAATAAAATAAATAAGAGTCTTTTAACTAATCCCTTGAGCATGGTTTAGCCATAGGCCAGGCTTAGAAAGCATTGGAAAGTCTATAGGAAACGAAATATGAGGATAACAGAAGTCTAAAGTCTAAACACTCTTTTTTACAAGACCCTTCCCACAGCCACTGCTGAACAGCCTGAACGAGGTCCATTAGATTTTATCAGGGAAGCTTTAAAAGTGGGAACTGGCAAAAGGGCCTGGATCTGAAGGACAGGAATCAGATGCTTTCCCTTCAGGATACAGTCTAGGGAAATTTGGATCAGTAAATGTAACGCACACATGGCAGACCACTGGAGAGGGTCAGCCTGTTTTCCACACCTGGATGGTGTTCTGCTGCTATATCAAAAGGGCTCACAGTAAGACAGAGGCTGCCAACCTCAGCAGGAACCAAAGCTGTTCCAAACCCAGGTAATTTACCTTGGCCATGCTGCTGCTGACAGGGGAAAAGCCATGAGCAGGCAGGGAGCAGAGTCCCTGCTGAGTCAGCCAGTGCCCAGGCCCCAGAGCTGCTCCTCTGTGCTGAGCTGACCAGGTTTGCCAGCCTTGCACAACCCCTGGGGAGATGGGCTGAGGAGGGGAGCTATTGCACTGGGTACCTGAATGCACCAGAACCTCTCAGCAGCAGGAATGGCTCTCATCTCTATGCCTGACTCAGCCTCCCAGGATTGCAAAATCCCTGCCCATATCAAATGCAGGTGGTAGGATTTCTAATTTAGAATCTGCTTTGGAACAAGAACAGAGAAGGCATTCAAGGCTGATGGCTTAACCTGGCACAAGTCTGCATTCAGCCAGGGGAGATCACTGCCATGCCCCAAAGAAATTCCCATTGGAGGCTCTGGGAACCATTGCCCCCATTCTGCACAGGGGAAAGTCTGGGCTCAGGACACACCTTACATCTCTGGGGCATGAAGGCAGAGTTAGCAGCCACCAAGAACAACTCAAGGAGCAGCCATAAACCTGCCCTCTGTGCTGATGCAGCAATGCTAGTGCTCCCTGCAGACAGCTGAGTGCAAACACAGCAGGGTGGGATGGGATGGGATGGGATGGGATGGGATGGGATGGGATGGGATGGGATGGGATGGGATGGGATGGGATGGGATGGGATGGGATGGGATGGGATGGGATGGGATGGGATGGGATGGGATGGGATGGGATGG